>NW_010426263.1:13671-31651 GCF_000710305.1 Buceros rhinoceros silvestris | reverse complement strand
CCCAAAACAAACCGCAACCCCATCCACACCCCCCACCCCCACCCTCTACCCCCCTGATACACCAACTAAAACCAGAAAAGCCGTTTCCTGGGTTTGATGCAAGGAAGATGCCATTCAGGCAAAGATTTTTTGCACGGCTTGGATACAGCTAACAAGTGTAAGATGATGGTCTCTGATAGATGACCGACAGCTGCCAGGTGAGTTTCCACCGTTTCTAAAACAGGCAAGACTGCACCCATGACATCTGGAATGCAGGGCAACACAAGTGGTGTGTTCAGTAATGTTCTGGGCCGGTCCTCACTGGACTCCACCTGGAGGTACCCAGGATGACATTTCCTGGAAGCCACTTAAGTCTGGTGCTTATAAACCTAACAACATTGCATGAAGGTAACTGGTGAGTAGGTTGGTACAATTGTTTTAGAAACAAGCTTGAAGTAACAGCACGTGTGAACTATAAACCAGATGTTACTTCTTTACTAAAACCCAAGCGAAGGTAATTATTATACCTGCTGGGCAACCCACATCAAAGACTGTTGTTCCAGTGGGGACATACACTGATCGGCACACCGCAAGGAACATCCCCTCAACTCTCCCTGCAGCTTATCTGTATGCATCCTTGGGCTTATCTTGTTGTCCTGGCAAGTCAATGGGCTTGTCATTTTGCACAGAAGTACTGCTCACAATATTCTGGATGAAGATCTCAGTTACTGCATCACTTCCTACAGAGAGGCACATAGTCACAACTTCCTTGATGCCTTAGCAAGTGGAGGGACTTGGGGAGTACAGGAGAATACCCCATGGTAACTCCTTGGAAATTCCAGAAGGAGAACTGGGCGTAGCACATGAGCACACGTGTAATCAGACTAGTGGCTAGTTCACAAAGGAAAGAAGGGGCTTACTGCTCCACTTACTGCTAAAGAAGTTGCTCCGTAGTTGACATGGAAGAGACTGACATTCTTACAACTGCATGTGATGTATGCAAATTTATACCGGTATCCATAGTACAAGGACAGGGGAAGCATGAAGAAGCAGTTAACAGCAGAGCCCAGACCTGTACCCCATGTTGGAATGGGTTGAATATTTATTAACAAAATTAGAACTCCAGCTTGGACTTCAGCAAGTCAGAGCAACTAGAAGCAAGTGGATCCAACCATTTTCTGGACAGAATGAGAAAAGGACTCCCAGTGCCCAGATGCTTCCTTTAATATCAAAACGATGACTTCACAAATTCTCCCTGCTTGATACTGCTGAAAACCAGGTGGTACAACAGGAAAGGGGAACCTATGAACATAAACACAGAGAATTTGTACGCATTAATAATGGACACACAAAATAAGCTGCTTTCACCTCTTCAGCAAATGGCACAGTCTCTGACACACCAGGGTGTGTTACTGATTGGAAGATCAGCAGGGTGAATCAGCAGGAGATATGAGATCAGCCTGTCACCAGTGATTGGTACAGCACAGAAGTTCTGAACATCTGCCAAGCACCTTTGTGACCCCATCTGGTTTTGATGGGTGCTTCACAACTGTAATTTTTTTTTTTTTTTCCCCCACCCATCTAAGATGGGGCACTTACTTTCCCCTGTGACCCCATCTGGTTTTGATGGGGGCTTCACAACTGTAATTTTTTTTTTTTTTTCCCCACACATGTAAGATTAGGTACTTACTTTCCACTACTGTAATCCACTACTTCTCGTTGTCTAGAATTTGCCTTAACTTCGTGGGACAGAAGGCAGGGTCCATGGGCATGCAGTTCGTGCAGAACGAAACTTTGGCTGCCACCTCAGAAAAGGGTCCTAAACAGATGCCTCACTAGCCCTAATACGAATTAAGATGAAAAAGTCCATTCATAATAA
The DNA here is from genome assembly GCF_000710305.1 of Buceros rhinoceros silvestris. Classification (NCBI taxonomy): domain Eukaryota; kingdom Metazoa; phylum Chordata; class Aves; order Bucerotiformes; family Bucerotidae; genus Buceros; species Buceros rhinoceros. The sequence continues at coordinate 29,793 of NW_010426263.1, read as the reverse complement.
TATATCAGAAATACAATTGTTAATACATTAACTCTTTAAAAATATATTAATCTTTAACAGGAACAGCCATGCAAATAGACTGATCATCAAATCACACACAGAGTGCATGAGCATGTACATACCTGCTGCCATTATCAAAACAAGCATTCCATAGCTCCAACTCACCATCTCTTTGAACAGACATCCCATCCTGTAATTCTGCTCGTGACAATGCTGATGACAAGTCTTTATACAGGACTGTGAGCAGCCTTCTGATACTGCTTGTAATTGCTCAGCAGAACTGCTGCTCTTTTAAGAAGCGATGCAGCAGCCTGCTAGCACGCTTAGCTGCGAGTCTCTTCCGTATAGGAATCCAGAGTCGCACTAAAGCATCTCTACACTCTCCTGCAGGACAAGCACTCTTCTATTTGTGACCTGTTTGGTGAGGAATGCATGTTGCTCTGCAACACTTCTGAAGTAGCTCCAGCCTCAACTTTGAGATACCCACTGGGAAGGTGAAGCGCTAGAACAGTCTTCTGATGGCCACCAAGCAGCACGCGGTACTTGCCCTCAGCCTCTACTGTAAGCAGCGGGGCTCCTCCGCAGCGGCAGAAAGCCCACATAGACGTTCTCTGTAGCTTGGTCATGCTGGCAGCACCACTCAACTTCTCAAATGTGGATAACCAGGAACCACTCTGCAGGTTCCGGTGAGATAGGTTAAAACAGGCACAGAGAGGTTTAACAGAAATAACGCTTTAAAAAGAGGAGCACCTGTGTTTAAAAAAAGGAGAAGGAATTCAGTTCTTCACTAAGCGGTGATCTGGTACCAGTGTGACTGCAGCAGCTTGTTAGGGCCTGGAGGACACTCACAGCTCAGACTGTCCCTGCCTATCCCCATGGAGCTCCCCTCATCTGCCTGTGGCCCGAACCCCATGTCAGTGCCCCAGGGCCAACAGCCCCCACCCCAGTGATGCCACAGCAGGACCAGTCTCCAGCTCCCACAGCCCTGCCCTTCCTAGCCATGGGCCTTACTGGCCCCACCCCACACGCTGGCTTGCCACCCAAACCTCAGACCTGCCTCATCACGAGAAATGGTGATCTCTGAAAAATTTGGCACCTGAGAAAGGCACTAAAGTGAACAAGTGAGGTTCGTGGACTCCAGTATTAGTATTTGAGAAGACAGAGGAAATGGCCCAGGAAACTGCACAGATTGAGGCAACAAGCGCCTGGGGACCTGCTCTACAGAGGTACGCCCAGCCTACAGAGGTTCCTCTTTATACAGTAAGAGAAACAGGCACTTGAAGTACCCCATCTCTCTCAAAGGGAAGGGGCCCTGCTGTTACCTCTGCATTTTGACCCAGAAGGGGCCCTTACCTGCTCCGCATGGCACCGGGGATGTTTCTCTGTCATCTAGTAACAATACTGTGGAAACAAACTCTCCATAGAGGTACCACACCTATATCATCCTTCTGCCTGTGCCACCATCTTTCATGATCACTGTGCCTTTGAGTAGCGAGGACTGGAAAGACACATAGGCACTGGGGAGCCAGGTGAGAGGGCAAGAAGCATCCCCAAAGGACATACCTCTACACATCCTATGGTCCTTGGCCTTCTTGACACTATGACAATGACATAGCTGTCTCTTGAAGGGAAAAAACAATGGCAAGTGGAATGAGGGGAGGAGGCTTTCTCTATCTCTCCTCTATTTCTACCATATAAAGATCAGGAAAGAGGGTGAAATTGGAGAGAAAAATTGTGGCTACTCAACTTGTCTCATTAAAAGGTTCTCAGAGCACAACACTGCTACTGGCTTTTCAAAACTCCTGCTATAGCCCTCCGCGAAGTCATAGTAAATCACAAGAATGTCCAGCCTCTCCCCTCCTTTAGTTCCTTTGGCTCCACTATCCATGGGAAAAACCTCACAACTGGTCTTTCTGGTTCCTTTCTCACATTATAACCCGCTCCCTATACCCAGCAGGCACCTACCCCATCTCCAACCGCCTCACAGAAGGATACTGCAGGATCACAATCTGCTAGCCGCCTCCTGTAGCAGAGAATCACAGCTATCAGGCGTGCTAGCCCATTCATACAGGATTTAAGGGAGAGCTCGAAGGTACTGCATGCCTCACCTAGGAATACGTGGTTACAAGACACACACGCACCGCAACGCCCTGGAATCTCTCCCAGATACCTTCATTTGAAGGAAATCAGATTCGTCACAGGGAAATCAAGCTGATCTGAACTTAGAGCTGCACCTTTTCATCTATGTCAGTTTGATCCTGCTGAGGTCGGGAACAGTTCTCATTTTTGTTAGTAACTGCTATATCCTGCATCTACACACGAGACAGACTGAAATCTTTTCAGGTGCTCATCACTCCAACAAAGACAGCAAGATAACAGAGGAGGAAAAAGAGTAAGCATATGCAGTTCAGCAGCTGGATGAACTCTTTTAGCCAGAGAAGAGCAGTTACCGGAATGAGGCAGTTGGAAGGGGAGACTGCAAAACAATTTGCAGCAAGTTGAGAGAACAATGGAAACAATTCTCTACTGCTCTGGGTGACATTTTTTTCTGAAGATTATCTACAGATTTAAATTTTGAAAGGTCTACTGCTTGCTGAGATTAAAAGAGTACAAGTCAAATGCTGTTTTATTGATGCATGCAGATTAATTCCCATTCATCTGCAAGACAGTAGGTGTTACAGTAGCCTGGAAGCTCCAGGAATTCCAACTGAAGTTGTTTGTGTCTTGTGCTTTGCATGCTGAATGTACCCTTATGCCTAGACCTATGATTTTCTCTCCTTTTTTTATGTCTTCTTACACGTTTCCACAGCACTGTAACTGTAAACTGCCACTTCTGCAGTTTTCTAGTCACAAACGTTTTGAAATCAAGATGTTGTTGGAGTTAAGAAACAGGAAGCTCCTCTTTCAACACACTTTACCCACAGATAATGAACCAAGGAACATAATTTTCAGAAATAAGCTCTATGTTTTGATCAGCCCATACCAGAATGTTCTGCTTTTTCCTGCCCTTACATACAGTGAGGGTGATTTCTGGGAAGTATCCCAAACACCATGAAAAGAGTTCAAGAAAGCTCTGAGGCCCACTGCAAGGCTGACAGACGCCTGGAAGTCCCCACCAGCTGTTATATAGGCACACTCACTTGAAGGAAGGAACACACAATCACGCCAATACCCTCATTTTGAAAGACTTCTCCTCCCTGGGTGTTAGGAAACACATGCTGACCTACCCACGCCTGTTCATCCTTTTTCTTGTAGACAAGCCTACATGGAAAAATGCTTCAGCTCACTTACTAATCAATGGTGTAACACGCTGTCCACTCGGCAAATCTTATCCCAGGTGAAGGAGCAGGAATTGCCTGCCTGCAATTCAGGCAAACGTGCTGCTGAAGAGCTCTACAGTACAACAGGTCAGCTCTGCCAACCTTACTCCTTCAGGCAATAGATGACCATTTTCCTGCATGGGCTGCCAAACTCATGGAAAAAGTGATTGTGCTGCTATGTTACGTCTCCACATCAGCCACAGATCTCACTGCAAGTGCACAGGTCCATTGCACACATAAGATACGCTCAATGCAGTACCCTGGCTCCTAGCCCTGATACACACTCAGGAGTTAAGGAGGTGCCCACAGTACTGCTGCTCTTAGCAGATTTCTAAAGGGCGGCAGTAATTCTTGTGAGGGACCACCTTTCAGCTCAGCACGCTCCACACTCTCCCACCTCCCATTCCTTTCTATAGCACGCCCAGAAGTTTCTCCTTCCTCTCCTCTTTCGATCTAGAAATCCAAGGTTTCCCTTGCTGAGAGCCTGTTTAGCTTCACTATAGAGAAAAGTTTAGCTCAAATCACAGTTACACAGATACTAGTATCAGCTTGGGGCACCGCCAGATCACTCCTAATTATACACGATCCAGACAAAGGAGGAGCACACAGATGCAATTCTACTGAACGTACTTAAGTGTCTCCCTGACCTGTGGGACTGCAGATGATGCCTGATCAGACATGAAGCCTGCTAGGAAAGCTTCCTCTATCAAAAAAAAAAAAAAAAAAAAAAAAAAAAAAAAAACACCTGAACACCACGAAAAAAAAAAAAAAAAAAAAAAAAAAAAAAAAATGAAAAAAAATAAGCCGTTGTGAAAAGCTCCCTCTAAAAAAAAAAAAAAAAAAAAAAAAAAAAAAAAAAAGCACCTTGAACTGCAGGACAAGTTTCTATGTCCTCCTTTCAGTGCCACATGGCCACGAAGTTTATAATCTAATTTTCCAGTACGCAGGATGCACTGTCTTGTGGAATCAATCTGGCACCCAAGTGGAGCTTGGGAACTCCACTTCTAAACCAGCATCCCAAAATGGAAGAATCCCTTCTCCATGCTCAAGCCAAGTGAATTTCAGCCTCTCCCTGCTGGCCCCTAGAGGACTGTGCATTCTGCTGTGGATTACTAAAGGTCACTAAAACACAGGCCTGCTGTTAGTGTGCACGTACTTTTGCAATATAAAATTTTACATTCTTACTGGATGATTTTCACAAACTCATGATCTGAAAATAGTTGTGGTTCCTCTTCACTGGCACGCTGTTCCATTCTACTCCCCCAGTCTGTTTCCCAACATCCTTGGCTCTGCTGTAAGATACCTGGAATGTCTGTCCAGCTTAAGTGACCTTCTTTGTTTCAACCACCTGCTTACATGGATGCCACCTTCAGACTCCTAGGAAATTTGAGCTGCTATGAAACCACATTTCACACTGTAATTGACTTGAACAATGTGACCTGTGATAAAGATTACGCCTATTTACAATACACTGGCTTTTATTTGCATGATTTTACCTTCATAAAAAGAGCAAAGAGAAGTAGAATCACAGCCTAAGAAGCTATATAAAAGTTGTTAAGATCAAGGCAGCAGAAAAATGTTGAGTGAGGCTGGGTAGGTAGAGTAGGTAAAGCTGAGGGAGGATGGCAAATTCAGGTTGAATATCAAGAAATCCTGTTTAACCATATGACTTCTTAGCAATACTGGTAAATGCAATAAAAGAGTAAGACATTAAGAAACTGCCATGTCATTCCTGGAGAAGCAGACGCTAGCCTGAGGCTTTTAAAAACATTTGAGACAATTTCATGACTCTCACACAGGAGTGAACACAAAGTGTGTTCCGCTGAAATAAATTAATTTGTTTCATGACAGACAGAGGTCCCCAAGCCCACACACCTACAGCAATCAAACAGGGTGTTTCACTTACAATGTAACCTACGTACTACTCTGCTCTTGGCACATCTTCTTCCCTGATTCTTGTTTTTTCATTCTCTAACCTGTTTAGCCTTAACCTTCTCTACATTTCCTACCTTCTCCTCTAGCTCCACTTCAGATCTCCAATGCAAGCCAAATGGTGCAAGATCCGCTTAAAACCCCTTAGAGTCCACACGCATTCCTGGTTTGCCACAGTGTTGCCAAAGATCCACGCAAAAATACGTACAGACTAGAGCTATGTCACCAAAAAGCAATACTGAGGTTTCCGGCAGGTCATTATCACTGTTGCCTTTGTCATATGCCACATATTGCTGCTACTCCCTAGAGCTGCACTGAGATGGACAAAGTTAGCAGCAAAGGTGATGTTAAGTCTGATTATATGAGTGGATATCCCTAATGGGTAAGTCTGGCTTTCAATAAAGCATTGCTCTGATTAAGCAAAATTTACTGTCTCCAGAGGTTGCCCAAGTTAGAGCCCGAGCTGTGCTTAATCTTCCAGAAGAGCCAGACAGAAGCCTTTTTCCATACACGGCCTAGAGAAATATCGGAATTAACTTTAGAGATATACAAGGAATGGTTCATAAATGCCCTGTCTGTGGCAACAGTCCTCTTCCCCTCACATCTCCGCCACATCCTCACAGTGCTGTATATTGCCAAACTAACATCACATGTCGTCGCTGCATCCTGTTCCCTACTTAACAGGTCAGCTGGGGAAGTCTTAGCTTTGGTTACAGATTCAAAAGCCAAGTCCTCCCAAACCAAAGGTGATGACTTGAAGATGATTATCTTCCCAATTGCTGCCTCATAGGAAGCTGAAAGGAAATACAAGATAGCATGCTGTTTGACGTTGTCTGAATTTTGAGTATCAGTATTCTCAAACTAGTGAGAATACTGATAGTGACAGGCAAAAGGTGGAATAAATTTCTGACAAAATGGGAATCCGTGAAATAAGTGTCAGAGGACTTAACTCATTTCTAAAAGCAACAGTTCCAAAACTACTGCAAAGAAACTCCGGGAATTTGGTGCTAATCTCTGAGTGTGTGCAGGGATGTGGCCCAGTGACAGACCTCCGGTCTTGCATGTTCAGTCCCCAGCATCTCTAGGTGGTCTCTGCTCTGAAACTCTCCTCACGCCCATTGTAATGGTCACAGGAGAAAGCGGGAAATGTTTGACAACTAAAAATTGGCTAGTTGTGTTTACCATTGAGTCTCCACAAACTCAGACACCCAAAAAGGACAGGGGAGGAAGAAGGACACACGGACCCTTCTCAGAGAGCATCTGTATACACACACCTGCCATCAGCTATAGGTAAAAGGCACAAAGTATGATTCCCGTCATGACATTTGTAACTGGCATCATTGTCATCCCTTGTGATGTCTGAAAGATTAATATTCCTAAGGACAAGTAATTTTTTGAGTAGTTTTCCTAAATTAAGGAATCTAAATTCATTGGGTTTTTATTCAAGACTTTGCCTGAAACTAATTATTGACAATTTCACAGTTTCATTCTTGTTAGGACCTACTAACTACAAAGGCATACTACGATATTGCAGACAAGATCTGGAAGGCAGACAAATCTGAAGGCAAAGCACTTCTCTGTCTCGAAGCAAAATGAGATCAGCTGCAGACAAACGATGAGATGCTGAATCGATTCACAAGAACAAAAGATGGTTTTGAAGTCAGGGAACCACAGCAGATAATAAAAAGTGAGGGAACATTTTACCACAGAAGTGTTTACTGGGCTTTTATAATCCTCCTTCTCCTTGTCTACAGCCTAAGAAAAATACCTGGCACTCAGGACTTCTGTCCAAACTTGCTCCACTCAAATTCTCAAGTGCGGATAACCAGGAACCAGCAGTTTGCTCCCTAAGAAACATCTGCTCTCTGGAGTGAAGGAATGTGACTAACACAGTTGTGTCCTAGAGGCAATCACGCTCTCCTTACACAAGGGCTGAGCAGTTACTGTTTCAGAAGCGATAACCTAGTGAGATGAAATAACCGTGGCTGCAATTTCTGCTTCTGAGCAAACCTGGGGCTCAGTCTGCATCTGTAATAACCATAAAGTGTGCTTGCACACACGCAGACCATGCAAAAGCTGTTCCTTACACAGGATACTGCAGGCCAGAACTGACTTGCAGATCCAGTTATTCTCAATGCAAAACTGCAGTATGTCTTACTAAAAGCCACAAGCTGTTCTTGGTGGCAGTTAGCAGTCCTGGGTGACAGTTTCCAGGGCATGCATCTTCCTCGCACCAAAACCTTTGAAAGCTTTTGCCAAAAGGTACTCGCTTTCTCAAGGACAAAGATAGGGAACTGCAATGTTGATTTTAAACACCGAATTTTTGTGGTGATCCTTCCTTATACCTCACCGCAGCTTGGAGACAACCACAGGCTCAATCAGAACTTCCTAGAGCTTAACAGCTTGCTGAAGCCTCTCTGCTAGCGCTGACTAAACCACTACATGTATCATCCCCACACAGAAACTTCGCAAATTCCCTTTTAGTGCTGCAAAAGTGAAGACAGATGTAGCTTCAACAGCAAGAAGCAGCAAATGCTTGTGCTGAGCAAGGTGCTGGCTTTGCCTGCTCTGAATGCTCTTACTGCTCTACATTTCCAGGCAGATAGTACATGAAAGGCAAATGTCACACCCAACTGCAGGTGTCAAAACACAACCCTGAGGCACACAAAGGGGATTCCTGTAGGACAGGCAGGGATTGCAAATGGCCAGACTAAGCCACAAAAGTTGGTAAAAATCAGAACCAGTGGGACCAAAATTAAAGGAAAGGAAGGGAAAGAAATTATTGGGAAGTTTAGACATATCCAGAAGTCAAGAGAGGGAAAACCATTCAAAGGTGGGGAAAAAGGTAGGTTATGGGAGAGCTCTCAGCCCAGAAAGCAGTGGGAACAGGAAAATGATCACTCTAAGAGGAATTGCCTGAATGTTCAGCTACTACTTCTTGAGCACCTGCAGATGCACAAGAGCCATACACACAGTAGCCTGGAAAGATTTGTGCAGCCATCGGCACCAGGGGTAACATATGCACTCCCGTGATTCACTCCCAAATGATAACGAGTGGAACAACCCCTTCTGTCCTCACTTAATTTCTTATTTCTCTACAATATAAATCCTAAAATAACAGGTGGAGGACAAGGAGATGGGTGATGGGATTTTCACTTGCTGGGAAGTACTAACAGATAAATGAGTCTTGGAAGTCAACAACCTTTTTTCAGCACATGACACTTAACAGTAACGAGCTAACAGATTGGTCTTGCCAGTGGACCGAGTTGGGAGTTCATCTGAACACTACCCTCCCTGCAGCTAGTTGGTAAAAGTTGCGACAGCTTTTTAAACTGCTTTGGGGGACAATGCTGTGGAAGATTCAGCTTGTTTATAGCGTGGGCCATTCCAACTGGATGTGCAATTCATTTTGTTAGCCTCTGATCCAAGTTTTATGTACTGTCAAAAGAAGATATAATCAAGCCTGCTAAGGGATCTCGTTCTGTTTGAATTTTTGGGCAGAATATCTATCTGCATTGAAGAGACAGTTTTGCTTCATTTCAGGATTATTACTCTCATCAGGAAAAAAAAAAAAATCACCTTAAAAGCAAAGGCATTTCTAAGTCTTGATGATCACAAAAGTTTAGCACCATTTTTTTAGATAAATGCGGGATGTTGTTTTATGGCTCTGAATGGAGTACTTCAACTCGAAAGACTGACATATAGCTTGTCTTTGTAAGCTGAAATAATAGCCACTAAAAAGTCACCTTCATTGATAAATAATAGACTAAAGAAGAAAAGAGTGCTTTAAACAATGGCTATGTCAAGCGTTGAAAGACCCCAAGTCCTACAGTGATGAAATCCTCCTGTCTAAATAATAAAGGTTCGGTCTGAAAAATTGTACTAGTAAGTGGCAGGCAGATACTGGTATCAAATGCACCTCTCCCCCACTGTAAAAAAAGGTTCTAACAAGGACAAATGCTCCAGAGTAACTGAAAGTGAAGACTGTCCAAGACGCTTTCTTTTCAGCTTTGAAAAGTATTTCCACTTAACTGCCTAAGTTCTGGCACAGAAGTTTTGCAGTAGCATCCTCTAAGTATTGGTAAACCAATCTGTTTCTGTAGATGTCGTTCAGATACTCTCCACACCATGAGCTGAGGAATACCCACCTCGATGGAACAGTAATTCTAAATTCTGCAACATACCGTCATTTGGGATAGCAGTGCTGACTTCTGGTGATCGTGTGGACAGAGAATATGAACATCAGAGCTGCCACGGTTAAGTTGAAATTAGTACATCTTCTGAGCACTGTCTTGTCTACTGCTTCCCTGAAGACCATGAATTCTGATAGATGGTGTGTATCACAGCTAAGGAAACCTGAAGTATTTGCCATCAATATTGAGATATTCTGTTCCTGGGAATAAAAGGAAGATAATCTGTATTGCCTTTGGTCACAAGGAGGTCCACCTCAGGGATAAATACCTTTGGAATTCTTGGGGTACCATAGGCAGCTTTAGGGTCCACTTTGAAAACCATCTTAAATTAATCTCAGGCTGCACTATTGCTAAACTTAATAGAATCAACCTTTTCTGGGGGGGATGGTCTTAGATAACCTTATGCTGATGATCAAAATACTTCTGCATTTGTGGGAAACACAGGCTCTCTTGCTCAGATGGTGTCTGCCAACTGCTTGCCCTCCCTGCAGAGACGCATAGCCAGTAAATTTACTTGATTTGTGATGTGCACTTCTCAAAACACATTAGCTTTCTAACATAAATGGTTTCATTCCCCTTCCTGGCTCAAGACTGTTAGATAGTCCAGGCTCTGACACAAAACACTTCTTTTCCAAATCCAATTAAAGATTCACACAACAGCCGTAACAGCTTTCAGTCCTCAAACACTTATGTGAAGTCTGAAATTTGGTTTTTGATCATACACCAACTATCAGAAAATGGTGTGACTGGGGGATTAGTAGGCTCTAGTGCTCTTTGTAGGTAAGCATTCGTCTGTTCTTTCCACTACAGAAAGGGTAAGAAAGATTTCCAGACTCCTTTCAGCAGTCTGGCACTGCTAGTACTCTGGCTTCACTGACATCTAGAACTGTCTGAACTATGACCAAGCAAAATGTCATGAATATGCAAGCTGCTCAACACCCCGAAGGACTGCTGTTTTCATTTCTGATGAACCTGGAGCAGCTTGCAAGTCCTATTATCTGAAGAGAGGCAGAGTCCTTATGATTCTGAAATCCAAGGACTTGAAGGGACTGTCTCGACAGTCTCTTCTCCCTAGAGTGCAAGTGACAAGAAAAATCGTATCGAGATTGCTCATTCAAGGACCTAGTTCATTCGAGGACCTAGTTCATTCAAGGCGTACATATCATTTCCGAATCCACCTCCTTGTTCGTAATTCAGAGTACCTTCTGTGTCCGTTTTGCCCATTATCTCAATTAGCAATAACTGACTTAGAGAACACCCTCAGATGAAAAACGCAAAAGGAATCTCCCACGAGCAATCAACCCAAAGAGCCAGTCTCCACAGAGATAATTAGCAAATGTGCAGCAACAAATGCAAGACACGTTACATGAAAGACAGACTGACTCTCTAACCTATTAAGGAGGACATTCTAAGAGGACTTCAGAAAAACTCGGGCCTTCACCACTCACACCAAGAAAGTATCTTCACTCTAGCATACAGTCAAAACTACTCCTACCTCCTCAGTTTTCAGCTCCATGTCTTACATTTCTTCTCTCTACACAGTTGTTGGTTCAACAGAAAGACTTTCACAAGTCTTCTGCACCCATTGGCCTATAACTTGATGGTGTAAGCACTGTAAGAATAAGAAACAGGTGAAAATTCTCAGCACCTTGAAAGGAAGTAACACCATTTCTTTTTCCTCCACCATGTGACGATCTTGGAATGAGAGGCCATGGCTACTACACTTGGCGTTGAGTTCAGTGTTGCTACGCCACACAAGGGACTCTTTGCCAATCGTAAACTCTATTCCCTGGTTAAGCCAGTAACCAAGATGCTCAACGCAGCATGTTCTGTTCATAACAGAAATTCAGGTGACAAGCACTGGCTTTCTTCCCCTTAACTTCACCCCTTTGAACATCTCAGACATTAGGCGTGACTCTTGGAGAGCCTCTGCTACATCTAGACTCTACAGTTTCATCTAAGTCATACATACACATTGAATGGATCTTCCAGCACGGAAGCTGAAAGGGCTTAAACATGGACTGTCCTTAAAACTGCTATGGTATTCCAAGAAGCTTTGAAAGAGCTTTTCGCAGATACAAATTTCCTCTTCTGAGCACAGTACAATCATACGAAGAAAAGCAATAGCTTTCAAATTTGCATATGTAAAGCAGCTCTAGGAAATGTTACTACTTTAGGCGTGAAAATCTAAATAAAAACAAGGCAGGGAAAAATACGTTTTAAAACTCCTTATGAGAAACTTGAAAAAAGATTTTATGTGGCCTATCCAGACTATATAATCTAATGATTTCATATGGGGGCATCATGGTTATTAATTATCGCTACTTGTAAGGAAAATCTGAATTACTGTTTTAGCTTCTACTCATGTAAACACACATACATGTGCATAAACTGCATTTTGCATTTTGAGTTTTCGGAAATCAGTACTGTTACCTACTTGCAAAGTTATACACCTCAGTTTCTAGGTGACCCAAGGTCTTAGTTTTGATCTCTTTTTTTTTATATCTATGGCAGTTTTTCAAATGGAAACTGGTAAAATGGACTTAAAATCAGTGCTACTTGTAGTTTTTCTTTTAAAATCTTAATATGCAGTGCATCAAATGTTCAGATGAATTCTATAAATTTCCATGTAACTTAGATTAGCTAACCATACCAGATAGCAGTATGAATTTTCAAAAATATTATTAGTTTGAGGGTTACCAAAATATTACTGAATACCCTAGATGAATACAAATAGGAGACTCTGAAAATGGTCAGTTCACCTCTTCAGTCTAACCCCCTCCTCCTCCGAAAAGGGGGCAGGCATATTATACTCACAAAAACTGGCAAGTCATTCTAGCCCAACATGCTGCTCAAAGCAGAGCCAACTTTACATCTAGATTGGTCACTCGTTACCACTGTAGCTATTTCTTTCTTAATGGTATTTTTATTAATACAGTATATTTGGTCACTGGGGAAGAGAGATTAAATGTTTCTTGGGATTACAAGGAAGTAATAGCTTCAGGAGTTCGGGTTTGAGAGAAAAAAAGAAGTTGGCAGTATTAGCCACACACCAGCAGAGGGAAACATAGCCTCAAGAAAACTAACTCACCCTCCCAGAGATGTTTTTTACCCATCACATCCATTGAAACTGACTGATTTATTCATTTATTCAGGGATAAATTAGATCCATTGTGCTCTGATAGGGTAAGTTTTCTTCTATCTTGCATTTACTATGTATGCTGACATAAATAAATATAGTGATCTCTGCTTTGAGTTACAATCTGTTTATATACGATTCAGACATCTTGGGCTTGGTTCTTTTCAAGGCTACAAGTGTTTCTCTCCATAAAGAGAATGTGCTCAGACTGCACTTGGCAAAATCACGATCCAAACCCAGCACAGTCAGGCGTTACATCTGGATGTTGGAATTCACATCTTTCACCTTGGAAGATGTTGTTCAAACACCAGTCATTGCAGCACTAGGTGCTTGTGACAAAAGCACTTCTGCAAAAAAAAGAAACAGAATGAAGGGGCATGATCAGCAAGCTCTAAGATCACTCTTCACACACTGTCCCAAACACTGATGACCGCACCCTTTCTGTGTGAAAGAGAAATGCAGTAAGAGGCTAGGTTTTGTCAGAAGTTCCAACAACAGGTGAGAATTGCTGCCTTAAGGAGGTGCGTTCACATGGCATGTACGCAAAACACTGGGAGGGCTTCCAAAACTAATAGGGAAAGTAAGAATTGTAGGAAAAGCCTGCAAGAGGGGGACTGCGTGTAAGCAGTATGAATCTCACCTCTATGAAAGCCCTTTACCACTCTGGGCTCACAACATCTACATCCAAATCCCTCTACACCAGCCTGCTTCTCATACTCACTGTTCTAGCTCCTAAGGGTTACATCTGTTAAAGGACACTTATGAAAACATGTAATTAAAAGATGCTGAACTCCTCCAGGCAACCAAAGCAAACACACACACTACGACCTGCTTGCCAACTCTGTACAAACAAAACAATGCACCGCAGTGCGCTCCGCTCCAAGGGACACTGAATGCAGTGATATTAAACACCAGTCGTTTGGGCTAAAGGAAAGAGATGGAAATTTAATTAAAAGTTGAAGGCTATGACGAGTAATTTTGCAAGATTTGGCTGCCTTCAGAACACATTCTTTACTTTCCCTGCCTCATGCTCAAGGTCAGCTACAGCCTCATCCTTGAAGTTTTGAACACCTTCTTTCTTCTCTTAAGTCAGGAGGCACTGACAAAATTAAGTGCTTTGAACCATTTCCCAAAGAGCATCACAAATGCATTCCCCTGACTCTTACTGTGCTCCTGTACCCACCAGGTGGAAGAACTCGGTGCCACTGCACACAGAGACCTGATGTGACTTGCTGCGTTTTGGTCATCAAAAGTGCATAGCATCCTTAATGTCAAATTCCTGTGACTGCACCCTCGTGTTTGCTGCTGGCATCTTCAGCTGCACGCAGCTCACAGGGAGCTCCCTATGCGACAAAGAAAACTGTGGCAACGGCACCTGGGAAGGGGGGTGACCACTACCCTTCCTGTCACTACGCAGGCCAGAAATTACATTAGGTGTTCAAGAACAGACACCTATAGTTTCTACCTGCAAATGCGGTATGACTCTGGCAGTAATTCCATCTACTTTGGGTGGAAAAACAGGGTGCATGTGAAGTACAGCAGTGAGCTGACATTCAGAATCTCGGTACTTTTTCCTATTTTTCCCTCCCATGGCCCCTACAGCAGAATAGGTAAGCTGCCACTGCATCGCAGATGTGTTACAACTACTAACTACTGACATGCCGTTTCCCTGTGTCCTTCCATCTTTGACTGTATGCCTCCCGGAATAGGCTCATCTTTTTGTACAGTCTAGAACACCACCACTCAACACTACTTTCACCTCAGTCAGTAACCGAACTTCCACAGAAACACAGCTGGTGTAACAAGCAAGAGATCTATACCAGTGACGATGCAAAACAGTCTTGCACAAAGGGATGTTAACCGAAACCCATTAAAACTGAGGAGAAAAATATAATTCAGTACTCTCTCCACAACCTTTTAGGCAAGGTGACAGATGTACGGATTTTTTTTAATTAATGGCCAGTCTTGTAAGAAGTGCCACAAGACCTTAGCTCAGCTGCAAAAAAAGGAACCTGCAACAGTTAAGAACCATTTTCATTTGAAATTAAAGGGAAAAAGCCACATGCCACATCACTCTGCAAAAAGGTATCTCAGTAGAGCAACGGGAGGAATATTTAGAGAAGAAAGTGTCTTTAGGAACCCCTCTTATCCTTACGTTACTTTGTCATCACTATGGCAAGCAGAGTCAGCTGCAGCGAAGCAAGGCCACAGTCCTTTAATATATCCCATCCAAGCAAACTGACTTAATGTGACAGCTGAGGAAATCAGAACCAGGGGTGTTATAACCAAGTTACACACACCCACCTAAGAAAATCTGGAAACCTAGGTACTGAAAATACTCTTTCTTTCCTTCCCTCTGCTGGGCCTCTTCTCCAGTTTCAGGGTTTGCTTGTTCCAGAGTGAAGCCTCATAATTCATTTCCATTCCCTACTCACAAATTTGGCTGTTTTCAAAATATGTAAACTATTAACAAGACTGGGCTAAGCCAAAAGATCACCAGTCCAAGCCATGAAAGGATTCAGGCTGCAGAGAAAGCACTGAATTATTTTGTGGAGTTCTTACCTCACCTTGCAAATAGGACCACAAAGTGCTGTGTGATGTTACAGGGAAGACTAAAGAGATAGTCTTCCCTCTAACACAGCACTGGCCACAAGGCTGGAAAGAAGGGACCAGAAAACTGTGGAGGTTTCTCCTTTACTTCTCTGAAAGCCCGAGCTCTCCACACCCTGCTTCTTCCCCACCACAGATATGACCTGTGGTCCATTAGTGACCTATCACAGCTAGAAGAGATTCTGCTCCTTCTTTCCCTGCCTCCTCACGTCTTGATTTCATATTCTTACAGAGACAAGCAGAGTCACTACTGTCACAGCCGAACAGGGATGGATGTCAGGGATGCTAGAAAGCAACATCTCATTCTTTTCTCTTGGAAGCTCATCGCTGTATTTTTCTGTACCCATTCATCCTGAATCTTACAGACTGTAGAGAAGCAGCAGCAAGGAATACTACGGACGGCTGCTATATCTTCTCTCTAGGAAGGAAAAGTTGGGCAGAACTAGAAAGATACTTTTTCCTTCATTAGAACTCTTCAGAAGCACTGTCACCAAAAATTTATCGTAAAGAGGGTTTAAATGAAAAAGCTTAAGAAATATATGGAGCAGTTGTAACCCCATCTCAGAAATGACAAACTCCTCCTAGCATGTTTCAAACAATTTTGGAGCCCAGTGTTACTTACTCAACTACCTTCCATAAACAGGGATACCAGAGCCACAGCAGATCAGGGCAAGCATGCAGGAGACCAAGGAACAAACTTACATCTCAGTACCAGGCATTTGCAAAGCAAGGAAGAGCACAGCAGCAGTGACACAGCAATCACTGATCTCACCAACTGGCAGGAAGAAATGCTGTTTATCCCAACCACTGAAGCATGCCAACATCTAAGATTAAAGTGCATAAGCCAATAAACAGTGGAGGGCTTAGCTTATTAGCTTGTGCTTTCCTTACTAGACAGCAACAGCTAAATTGGATGGGGAGAAGTGGG
>NW_010426263.1:0-13564 GCF_000710305.1 Buceros rhinoceros silvestris | reverse complement strand
GGGGGGCGAGGGAGGGGGGCGTGCGCGGAGAAGCCCACAGCAGCAGCCTCTCTCCCACTGATTCCACCCTTGAGGCTTCTGAGACAACATCATTGCACTGCATGCACTCCCTTCTCAACAACATTACCATCTCAGCAGAGTAAGCCCTCCAAAGCAGCACGTCTGGAAAAACAGTGACATGATGACAGCATGGGATGGGAGAGTCACAGAGATGATGTGATGTCTAGTTCCAAGCTCATACCTAGGATTTTGCAGACCACCTCAAGGTATGCACACAGTGATAAACCAAGTCGTTTGGACACAGAAAGACCAGGTTAGAGAAGCAACTAAGGTGATAAGGAAAAAAAAAAAAAGGGAAAGCATCCCAGAAAAATAAAGACGACAACGGTCAAAACACAGCTGTCTGCTTACATCATGCACAACTGGGAATGCAGGCCAGCCAAGTTACAGAGGTTTTCCAGATCTTACACTAAAAAAAATTACAACTCCTCTCCCAGTTTGGCCTCAGTACACATATACTCCACCCCAAGACCTCATTGTACTAAGCAAACCAGAGTTTTACAAGTATTCCACTTCTGTGGAGTAAAAAAGCACAATTCCAATCAAGAGGAACCGCAGAAGTGCAAGAGGAACTCTTTATACCAGGTTTCCCTAACCATCACAGCACAGGTCAGTATTACCACTACGGACCTATTATTACTCTGTTTTCACTGTACTGTACAAATAACAACATCAAAATACTGTATTATGAATATCCAATTACTATTAATTGACACCCAGTATTCATATTCAAAGGAACAAAAGAAAGACAAAGGAAAGTAAAACTTAACATGTTACTAACACCTTCTTGACCAGAGTTCTTGAATTGGAGCTTTTAAGTGAGGTATGAAGAGGAGACCAATCCCTCTCATCAAAGATAGCTACCTGAGAGCAACAGCCAGGGACCTGCTCATCTGCTCAGTATTGCAATCTCCTGACCCTCACTCACCGAGACATCACAGTGAACCAGACATCTCTATTTTCATTAAATTCTTTAACTTCCTAATGCATTTTGGGCTGTGAAATACAGAAAGAAAATGCATAGGAACAAAACGTGTCTTTCTCCTCCTAGAAAACGAAAACACACTTTTAGGGCAATTCACACAACATTGAAAAATGGTTCTCTATAAGAGACACCAAGTAAGAAACACTATTTAAGCTACTGTGCGTGCCTGGGACAAGAACAACAGAAGGTCTTTTCCTATGACAAGCAGGCAAGAGCATTCAGAACATAAAAAGAAGAGAGGAAAAAAAATTGTAGTTCTGGACTATCTGTGAACATTAGGCAGTAGAACAGAGAGAACACTGCTGAATATCCGGAAAGAAAGAACTGAAATACAGACAGGGGCCTGGAACTAGCTTAGCAAGATGGGACATATGAAACCAAGAAGGAATCTGGAAGGTTCTCAGCTGCTCTGCTTTTATAACACTAAGGAAAATGACAGAAAAGCACTTATGGAAGTATTACTGTAGGCATCGGCATACTCCTGAGTACAGAACCACAAGAGATAAAACGGCCACAAGGCTGCCGAGCCAGCCATTTTACCTCCTTACAGAGGTACCACAGTGCTACCGCAGGCGTGGCTTAACATACAGATACGTACCAAACCACTACAAACTACAGCTACTGGAGGAAAGGCACAGCTGCAGACTGAGTACCAGCCACGTTATTTACAGATCGGTAGAAACCGTAACAAGCACACAGAAAACAGAATGAAAAGATCCATACCACCACCACCAGGCATCTTCTTCACTAGCAGCCCTCACTCTTCCAACAGGTTTCAGAAAACAAGTTCTTATACCGTTTGATATAATATTAGAGAATGGAGAACTATTGTCCTACAAGACATGTCTCGGTGCAAGGAATTTCATTTCAAATCTGAGCCACCAGAATTGTTTACAGCTTTAGAGGTGATGTCTCAGCTCGACCTTGCACAATAGCATGAAATATCTCTCTCCCTCCTTGACTGGAATACTTCTCTAGAAACACCTGAACGTTAACTTGTTTGCCTGTCTCATTATTACATTGATGGTTCAGTCATCATGCAGATGACAGTCAAGAAAGTGCTTATAAAAATAAAATTCATTCTTTCTGAAGTCTTAGCCTAAAGAGCACCTTGAAACAAAATTCCCTCACTCATCTTCTGATCCAGGGGCACTTTCTGCACAAAAGATATTATACAAATTTTAACCAAACTGTGCTAGCTTTCAGCCTGGTGTGATGCAATCTAACTTAAAAATATGTTCAAGACTTAAAGTCCAAGGGGATACTACCCTATTATTTCCTTATGCTCCCTCTCGCAATTACCAGTTAGCTCAAGGTTTTACATTTGTCTCCATTTTCCATCTCAATTTTTGTCAAGCTTTGTAATGCATTATCACAGTCCTCTGAAAGATTTAGCTAAGATTTCAAGGACAGAAGGAAAAGATGACAAAGAAACTGAACATTCTAGCTTGTCAACTTGTAACATGACTGATAAAACCAAAGGCCTGATGCTGAGGTTTCCAAGGCATTTGGGAAGATTATTTATGTCAGTATAAAGCATTTTAGAACTCTAAGAAATTACATTACTGGAGAAAAAAAAAGGCTACTGTAATGAACAATATCAAACAGGTTTTAATTTTCTGGCTTAGCTGCAGCTTTGATAAAAGATCAACAGATTTATGAAGTTAACCAGCACTTCAGGAAAGGGGAGTTGGTGCAGAAGATGCCAAAATAACCTCAAACTCTCATGAAATAGAATTAAACTCTTTTATTCAGTTCTGCATGTTAGTAGGACAGTGTTCATTATGCCTGTTAATGCCAAATGGGGACATCACCCCACATTGCTGCTGGTCCATCCTTTCTTCCCTTGATTGTGAAGGAGGCATTATCAAGAGGTAAGTGTCCTCGTAGGAGGGGAGAGAAGCCCTCCTGCTGCCGTAGAAAAACCTAGAGAAACAAATCATTGAAGAAGTTAGTCTTTTTGTCCCAAAATATTAATATCAGAAATTCAAGCAGACATCATAAAAGAAGTTCTCTATAACCGGCATCCATCTGGCTTCTTTGACTGCTGCATTACTGATGCACCAAGGATCGAGCCACAGGTACCAAACTCCTCTTCTGACCTTGGAAACGGCCCTTCCAGGAAGGTCAAGGAGTAAGATGCAGTGAAGGCTGTGTTCTAAAGGTAAGATCTAGATCCTGTTACCTTTCCTGTGGGTAGAGGAGTTCAGTCTCTGCAACTGTTGGTCCAGCATCTTTCAAGAGCATTACAATCCTGTGGAAATATTTCATGTGGAGGAAAAATTGTGTAAAAGTTTAGCAAAGACAAACTGCAGCCTCTTTCTGCCTAGTTCTCTCACTGATAAAGCCTCAGTATTTGCCATCCGGTAAACAAACATTTCCATTCGGGCAAGGACAAGCATTCCCACATCACATCATTACATTTGCAGTACTCCTCCCATACACAGTTGTAAAGATGGGTGGGGAGATTAACCATAATATTTGTGTCCTTTCTGCTGGCCTTCTGTTTGTTAGATGGATGGGAAAATATACACACAACCATACCAAGTTTCCTCCTGAAACTCACAAAATACTATACAAGTTTCAGGCTTAATACACAATACCACTGAACAGACAGAATCCAGAGAAGAATAAATACTAGCAGACACAGCAGTAGTGATGAAGAGAAACAGCATACACATTCTTGGGCAAACCACACTTCTTCTAAACTCCAGATATGAGATATTTACAACTGCACAAACAGCCAATGTGACATTCCCATTCCTCATCATGGTATAACTGAAACAGTCATCTTGACTCCTGGCCTCCCACTAAGGCGGTAAAACAGAGTTGAAAGAATACCTGTGTATACAGCTACTGCTTAGTCTTCTTGCTTCGTGGCACCTTCCTCTTTAGTCCATGTAACTCTGTGTAGAGTTGTCACCTCTCCAGTTCCTTTCTCCCCAAAATGTAAGCATTTTACGACACAGATAATCTAAGCATCAAGGAAGCTCAGTAGTATCACTGCTTCCACCATAAACAGGAAATCTGCATAGAAAAAATGTGTGACTGGCCAAAGAGGTAGCAACAACTGGGTTACTGGCTAATGTAAAACACATTTTTAATCCCTCTCCAACAACAAATGCTATTTTGTACAAGATGGATCGTCCCAATAAATTTTGGAAATTAACATACGCCCCTGAAAATTTATGGATGTGATAAATTAGTTTTTACTGATTACAATACTTTATTAAAAAAAAAATTCCCATGACCTCTAAGATTCCATTTGTTTTCCATTCCTGTATTAAAATACCTCAATTATATTGCAATTTACCCAAGACAAAAATTCAGTCCTGATTTCAAAAACTGTATGTATATTATATTAAACCTCAGATTAACATAATGCAGTACCTACACTTGGGAAAATACAAAGCATTACATGATATGGGAAATTTAAAAATTCACTGTTGATCAAAAGCAATTCAACTTTCTAGTGACAGCTGCACAGTACACTATTGACAAAGACTTCTGCTTACTACTGCAAATATCACAATAAAAATATATAGACCAGAAAAATCTCTGTTAGACTTTAACTCTCTGTCCTCCTCTGGTCAAGGACCAGATTAGCACAGCTGACTGTTCTCAGAGAGCATTCCACACCTACTTCCCCTGTTCGACTGACCTCAGCCCTATGCACCAGAGACACTTCAGCAGTCAATACCTCTTTTTGTAAGATATGTGTACAGAAGCACACACATCAAAGAGTTCTGAAAGCAAAAAGAAGTGGCAGCAGGAGATGTAATTCCACGTATGCAACACTTTCAAAGTCCTTTCTCAGATATTTCTTTGTCTCCTCTTATTAAAAAATAGACTGAGAAGCCTCCTCCCCAGCAACATGAACGAGCACTCAACTTTGGACATAACTAGTCACGAAGTTCCTACACATTTTGACTGCTTTCCCTTAACCATTCTGCTTCCTACAGAACTGGACAACAGAATGACATATTTAACTCCCCAGACACCTTCCTTCCAGACAAACAAACAAATATGTATGACACTAGGAGTACTATATGAAGTTACGTATAAAAAACTGCCTCCAAACAAAAGAGCAGACTTAGCAGACACACAGACGTTCACATAAATCTTTTATAAGCCCTTCTCCCCCTCATCTAGCAGAGCTTAATACACTGACATCTTACTACGCAGACTGTATATTCTAGTAACACTTGTACTCTCTCTAAATGGAACAATAGAGGGATGCAGAAATACTTCAAAATGCCTTGCCTTAGCACGGTGTTAACTCTTCTGTCAATCTAACCCATAATCCGCTTTTCAGTCAGCATGAGGAACCTATCGATTCCTCCTTCCACATATATACCATCCCTTACCTGCCGATGGAATTCTATGGCAAGAACGTAAAATATTCTGCCTTATTCAAATCTCTACCACATCAAAGTTCAGAGAAGAGGATGCTTTGCTATGTCACATCCAGTAGAAGAAAAAAATACCCTTTTCTATCGATAGCCATGTGTGAAAACACGAAGCATGTGGGAGAGTACTCTAAATTCATGTTTGGTTTACACCCTAAAAATCTTTCCTGAACAGATGACTCTAAGTCACCTAGAACAGTCCTCATTAAAAAGGCTGACTTACATTTCTGTAACTCCATCCCTTACTACGCTGAGCAGCAGAAGGTTACAGGTGTATCTATCTGGGCAAATAAGTCCATGTTCAGTGCCAGGTAACCACCATTCTTCCCAAGTACCACTGTCATGTAAACTCAGTGCAGTAACACTTTCAATCAACATGACCATTCATTCCAGCAGTAAGTGCCACACCTAGTTTCCATATCAAGACCTCTGTATCGACTTTCAGCTCTCCTCCTCGACATCAGTCCACAAAGGCTAGCATGCCTAGCATATATTATGTACAGAAAGCCTAGCGGGGTTCTTCCTTAGAACAAAAGGCTGGGAATGTTCAAGATCAGCAAAAGCTGTACTACTCCTCATCGACCTCTCTGCTGTCAGACTGACATATGCTTCAGACTCCTTTGCTTCTACTGCCAGAATTCACTTTTTCACAACTCCAGTCTGGCTGGATTTAAAAAAAACTTTCTCCATGAGCTTCATCTCACACACAGACTTTGCTCATCATTATATTTAACAAAACTCTTCTCAAATTTCCATCCAAAATATTTTTAACTTTGTGTATTTGATTTTTTTTTCACTTTGCAGTAACTCAATTCTGGGATTTCCAGCCTCTGGTCCACATAATACTTTTAAAGGTTACACGAAAAGTGAGAAGCTACTGAGCAAAGCGCACCAGTTGTCCACAGTCCTGCGTGGTACCTGATGTGCACTGGAGACTACTTAGTTGCCTGAATACCAAAAACTCAGATCCAGCTTCTTGCCCATGCGTAAGCGTTTTTCCAGATTTTTAGAGCGACTACCCCAGATAATGACAGGACACAGAATTTTGAATTTATCAACTAGTATTTAGCTGTAAGTGAAGCACAAATATTTCTGAAAGTACAAAAGCTACTGCTGTGTTCTGTAGATTGGTATATCCACTTGGATGCGTTTCTCCACATTTTCAACTCATCCAGAGTCAGACTTCCTTTATGCCAGACAGTTCATCTCACCTTGCTGTCCTCTCTTCTTTTACTTTTTTTTTTTTTTTACCCCCCCAGAAGAAGTCATCCTGCTAGAGGTCAGCATTTTTCTCTCTGGTAGGAGACTTACTTAAAATGGAGGCATTTTTATGATGGAACACACTAATGACGTAGAACTCTGATGATGGCTAGATCAGTGTTCTCGGACTGCACATTCCCCCGGGCGGGGGTATGCAAGGCAATCCATAAGACTGCAGGAAGAGTAGGTTTTGTGCCATTAATAAATACAATGAAATAGATCTTTAAAATAACATTCATTTCACCTTTATCCCATCTTTTTTTAATTTCTGGTTTCGTGTATGTTTTATAACGTACATAGCCGTACATGCACATAACTTAAATAAACATATACTGGGGTGCATGCTCAAAAACTTTTTTACTGATACGGATGTGCAATCAAAAATTTTAGAGACCACTGCTCTAGATAACTGAAGAGGTGCTTAAAACTAGTTATTAGCCATTAAATCAGAAATATTATATACTTTGCATTTCCCACTTTCTCCCACTTTCAAAAAGAATTTTAACTGTTGGTGTTTTGAGCATGTTTTTTCTATCCTGAGATATACAAAGTCTCCATAAATAACACTGTCCTTTACTATCATGGTGTTTCTAAGGCATCTATCATTTAATCTATATGGTGCTCTATAAATACCATTGCACAGTAATTAATATCTACATACATTCACGGAAGAGAATAACAGATCTGGGTTTTGGCTTTTCCTGTTTTAGAGATTTTACTTAATATTTCCAAGTTTGGGACTGATAGCATTTGGGTGCCTGGGAACATTGTACACTTTTATTCTGTTGCTGCATCAATATGTTATCTCCCCTTTACATAAAAATATTAACATTATGAAGAAACAATTTTTTCTTAAGTGTTACATAAAGACACTCCAACATCTCAATTAATAAGAAATCCTTAAATCCTTTTCATGATATTGTAATGGGCTAATGCCTGGTACAAACCTGAGAAGCGGTTTATCTTCTCTACCTATCAGTTTAGATTCACTAATATGACTAATTAAACTAACCAAAAAAACCACCAGGATTCAGAAAGAGGAGAAATTCTCAAAGAGGCTTTTTATATATATAGGAAACTCTGTAACAGAATTTTGAGAAATTCTTCTAGATTTCAGTGAGTGTGCAGCATTGCGCCCTGCTGGACAAAATTAGAGTGATTTAAGGATACTATTTAGACTTAATGCTGAACCTGTTTATTTGTTATAGATGAATCCCTGCTGTTGCCCCTAAATCTCAAATAACCATCACATACCACAAGAAGATTCAACGTTCCTGAAGTGTCATTACAGCACGAAGAGGGTTGGTTATCATATGCATTTGTAAACCATGCACGAAAGGAATGCATGTTGGCAATACTAGGATAGAAGTGCTTCATGCTCAAAGGGTGGCTTTAGCTTCAAAGGAACCAACATTCGATGTGGAATGTTAAACGTAAGTATACACACATGCGACTTCTGTTACCAATAAGTAGTATTGTGATAAAATACTCAGGAACATTTCAAGAAGAGACCTACGTGTATGAGAAGTATGTAAGAGAATCGCCCCAGAAACAGCATTAACAGACGGGGAAAAAAAATCAAGTAGTAAAAAAAGCAGATGAGCTCTCAGCCCACGAAGTCGACCACTGGCTGACAGTAGGGATGCTTTTTACCTTCATAAAATAAAATTCCATAGGTAAAGACTGCAGAGTCTTCCTCATTTATTCCTTGGTTTTTAAACCAGGTTAAAACAAACTTGCCACCAATAGCATAACTATGACTGACCTTCCTGCGGGGAAGAGAAATGGATAGACTACACAAATTTCTTCCAGCCTTATTTTCCAGTATTCTTTTAAGACGCTGCATTTTTGGTAACGTTTAATTTTTTAGGGTGCATTCTGTGCACCCTATATAGGTACATTCTGCGCCTTACAGAGGCAGTGGGGGAAATGGAACACTGAATCAAAGATCAGAAGCAGGGCATCAGGTAACCAAACACCAAATCAGATAGATCGATCCATTACTGTACTACACCTAGCCTTTTGATGGTTAAAAATCTGTAAATTAGACTCACCATTCAAAGGGACAGTTCAGGGACTCTGCCTCTCTCCTCCGTCCCCCTGACTTCAGTTAATATTTTGCAATCCATTTCTCCCAGTACTGGAGGTTTCTCAGGTCCCAGTCACATGAGTTTCTTCTGCTGCTGCTGCCACCTACCAGTTTTATTACTCTGTTGCAGCAGAAGGGCATATAGAAGAAGTTCTTGTTCAGCACGCACATAATCATCATCCTTTGTCTAAGATGTCATGGCTTATTCACGTTTTACAACATTTCCCCATACACTAGGCAAAGCACTGGGCACAACCAAGATCAATACAAGGGTTTGAAAGCCATTCCATAAAGAGGAAGGAGCATGATATGTAAAACCAGCTTTCAAGCAACATTAAATATTAAGACATTAACTTCCACAGAATGCAGTAAATTTTGATCAACTCTCCCCACCAAAGATCATTTGCAGACACTGCAAAGAACTAGTACTGTCTGTCATTCAAGAAAATCTTCACATACTGTGTGTAAAATCAGGTTAGAGATGCAAAACTATGACCCAACATGAATTTGTTCAACAAATCTGAAGAAACTGGTTTTTTTTAGACATTATTACAAACCCACAAATCTCTCTCCCCAAAAGACACTCAACCACGTGCCTGAGTGTTACACCCGTGTCCTATAGCAGCTGATGCACAAAACTATACACAAATAAAGGAATAGGCCTGCCCAGTGCTGAGACGCAAGAAGTGGGTGTGTCTGAAAGGAAAAAGCATTGGAAACATAAGTATAACAGTTCTGTAAAATTACCTTAAGTACAAAAGTAAAATTAAAGACACAAATTATACACTTAATTATACCACTGGAACTGGATACCACTCCACTGACTGTCACAGAGCAATTCCAGGCTCACCTCAGTGTAACTGAGAGCAAAATTTGGCTCTAAAATTATCCCCTCCCACCTTAAGTTGAAGCTGTAGTTTATGGTATTGCTGATAAATTTGCTGTGTTTCAGGTAAATGTAATTTGACAGTATGAAAAGAACACTATTTTATGATTATATAGAAGAGTTATTAATGTACACAAGTAAGTCTGAAACGAGTGCTAATTCTTTACAGATGTCATGGGCAATAAAATACTGCATCAGGAAACTTGGCAATCTGTCTGAAGGCTCATATTCTTCCATTTTGAACGGTATCGCAATTAGCTGGTATTTACCTCTATGAGCAAAATACAGAGTCTCCTCCATCAACAAAGGAAAAAAATACTACATTCCCAACACTTTTAAGACGTTTGAGATTAGGGAGGACACTACCCGAGAAGGATAAGTACTTAGATACAGTACAAGTACTTAGATACAGCAGTAAGGGCAACATAAAATGCCATCACCCCATCCTTCACAAACAGAAATAATCAGCCCCACAGACTTTTTGTTCAGCACACTATTCTCCCATCTGTCCTCTTTACAGGATCCTGCTTTACTGAACTCTAATAGATTTAATTCGACATTCTTAGTTCTGGTTTTTCGTACCTATCAACTTCCAATTGATGCAGTTACATTTTATGTTCACTTGGCAAACGAACAGCATCTTATCTGTCAAAAACATTTGCTAAAATAGTATAGTTGAAGGCCAACTACCACTACCTTGAAATGATAAAGAGGAGGCGGTCTTATTGTACTACAAAACTATCCCCCATGTACTTACATGAGGGGACATCATGTAAGTCTCACCTGAGCAAAGCAAAGGACAATGACAGTTTCCTTAAAGGTCAACGTGTATAAGAAGGGGAAATAAAGAAGCAAAGTAGGATTTTTCTCTAAGTACCACTGTTAAAGAAATCATTCCGAAGTTTCACCAAAATGAACTGATGGGAAGAAAGGAAGGCAGACAAGTTAGCAAACTTACGAAGGTTACAGTAAGAGCAGAAGAGAGTCAATTTACCTGACAACAGGTCGGTTTTGGATGTCACCAAACTGCTGCGTTTACCGTTCTACCCGCTTGCATTACTGGGGGGAAAAGTTTAGGAAGGAACATTCTCAAGGACTTTTCATAAGCTCTCACTCTCGCCATCGGAAAGGGGAGAAGGGAAGGTTTTCTCTGGACTGTTTGACTTTTTTGGCTCCTGAAAAGTTTTGCAAAGAACAGTAACAAAGTGTGAACTGTTAGAACACGTTTCTGTAAAAAAAAGGGAGAATAAGTCACACAAAACAGAGCAACGACAAATCCCACTTGTTATCCACACATCTAATTTGTCATCAGTTTAAACAAATAAAATAAAAACATTTCAACTCAAATTGGAAATGAGAGCCTTGGAGGCTTCCAAAAGCAAGATTCACCATCAGAATACTCCAAAAGTCACCCACAAAGGTTAAGAAAGACTTAAAGAAATAAAACAAACGAAAAGGGAGCAAACATCTGATTATAAATCCTATAGTGTTCAGTTTAAAACAATTCCTATAACAGTGAAAAAATTAAAAATAATAGAAGACAGTAGCAACAGAAGTTACCTGTCCGAGCACCTACTATTCCATAGAGAGAACAGGAGTGGGTCGTGTGTCTCACACCAGCCATAAAGCCCATAAACCTTCTCAAAAAGAGCGAGCCATGAGAAAGATACTGCACATGCGATTTGTTTTCAAAGTCTCTCTAAGCCCTTAAGGTCCCTTAGGTATGTAACTAATAGATTTTTGCAGTAAGGGGGAGAAAAGATTTAGCAAACGTCACTGGTTTCACTTGTTGGATTTTGAAGTCCGGTATAACATCCGAAGAATTATCTTCTTTGCGTCTGACCGACACACATGTTCCAGAGGTTACTTCCTGAGTAAATACCACACATGAATGATAGAACATGAAGTGGGAGAAAACACTCCAAGAGTCACCACCGGCTCAGAATAAAAACATTACAGTCCACATATACATCAAGCACTGACACTGTGTTACAGATGAGATGGGGTAACATTCCAAGAAAGATTTTATAAAACATCCTAAAGCATTAAATGCAATCTGTAAATTGACACAGCAAGATACAAATTATAAACATGATAACCCGAACAGAAGAAAATCTCCAGTGTCACAAAGAACATAATTTCACCAAATGTAATTTGTATTCTTGCAAACGAGAGTTTATACCTGGCTCTTCCAAACGTTGAAATACACAAAGATAGTTGTATCACCATCAGCTGTACTAGCATTATTGTAATCCAGCACTATGCTGACCGTTTTTTCAGCACATGCTTCCAAACCCACATATGGAGGTAGTGTTAGTGCAACTGTATTAAAGTTTAGCATGTGTTTTTCAGCTTATGGAACTGAAGAAAATACAGTGTATAAAGCTGACATCTGTAAAGTTCACCTCCAATGCAAAACACTTCCCAGTTACCTCAGGCTAGATTTGTCGGCATTTCTTTTTCCTTGAATTAAAAACAAGATATCTCTCACCTCCAATGCAAAACACTTCCCAGTTACCTCAGGCTAGATTTGTCGGCATTTCTTTTTCCTTGAATTAAAAACAAGATATCTCCCTTTTTTTTTTTGCACCCCCAGCCCAATCTCTACATTTCACTGCTCCTGAGGCAATGGGTAAGTAGGGAGTAAATACATGTGAAGTGTGCCCATTTGTACCAATGAACCCTCAAGCAAAGTTTTCACACGGTATCAATATCAAATGTCCAAACAAATAAACACGATGTTTCAGCCTGTCTCCCTCCCTGACTTATCTCCAAATTAGCAATGGAAGCACAAACCACAGAGGAACATCTTATCCCAAGGGAGCCAAACTGTACATTTCTCAATCACCGTTTGTCTTTCAAAAAGATCTTATCTTTACTTCACAAATTCTCCTACTGTGAGGTGTAACCTGGACATTCAGAAATGCAGGTAGAAATATACAGTTCCTGTGAGCCACAAAATACTATGGAAACTCAAAAAACAGTCCAGTTCAGTTACCAGCTCTTTCCTCTAAAAGATGCTTCCTGTGATAGAAAATCAGAGATCCCACTATACCAACTGGCACATGTTTACTCCCTGCTGTTATTCCACATGTGCTCAATGTGTGCCGCAGCTGAAAAGGAAAGGACTGAACCTATCATCCTCTCAAGGAGTGTAGGCACTACCAGTAAAAAGAAAAAGTAAAGAAAAAAAAAAAAAAACAACAACCCACCACCCAAATCTCCTTAATTAAACAGGCAAGGGGAGAAGAGCTTCTGGAAGAGACAGTTTACTGCTCAGTGACGAGAAAACTAGGTTTCTTTCACGTGCTGTGGTTCCGCAAATCTTCATGGAAGTAAAAGACCTTTATATTCTTCAGGTATAACCTGTATGCTTGAAGGCTCAGGAAGAAAGATTTGAAAGTACCTTTACTGCTGAAGCTGCTTTTTTTGCTGGACCAGCTGGTCCACTCTCCTGCTTAACACCAACAGTCAACCTTTCACTTGATTTTAATAATAATATTTAATTCTACAAAAAAAAAAGAGCCATTTTATTACATTCCTTTTAAAATAAAAAAACCAAACTGTACAAAGAAGCATGATCAAACCTCCATAAAGCAGGTTAATACTGTTCTGTTTATTGCCTCTTGAAGACTCTCTGCATAGTGTCCGTGAGTTGTGTTTAAGGTCCAAGTGAAGATAAAACAGCAGAGCAGCAGAGAGGTGAGGAAGGGCCACAGAGGTGGGCAGTGCAGAGCCTCAGAGGGTACATGGGACATGCTCCAGTAAAGTATCCAGAAAACAGCAGCATTGCACACACACAACCCCCCTCCAAACAAACCCTATTTTCACAAGATTATTTTTCAATTGTAAACATTTTAATTTGTTTTTTAAAA
>NW_010426262.1:67887-83985 GCF_000710305.1 Buceros rhinoceros silvestris | reverse complement strand
CTACCTGAACAGAATCGGGCAAGAACCAGTGAAGAGACAGAAGCCTCCAGTTTGCAAGTGCAAAATTCTAATTTAGTCTCGCAGGTGCAAAATTCAGACTTGTGCAGCAAAACTTTTTGCTCTGCTTGTGTGGGTGGATTTCTGTCCTCCCTAGCGAGTCTTTTTCCACATCACACCTTCAAAATGCAACATCCGTGCAGGACCATCACAGCTGGAGAGGAGCAGCTCTGCAGTGGGTATGCAGGAGCACCAATTAGGCACAGGGTACTAGCACAGCCAGCGATGAGCCTTTGAGGGATCTGCCCAAGCACAACGCCAGACTCCGGGCTGACATGACAACTTTCTTTCATTATATTCCTTCCTCTGTGTGCAAACGAACAAGGGAATATTCATCCATCTATGAAGGGGGCCTGACCCCGAGCACCTGAACAGCACCTGTCTGGGGTCAACAAAGGACAGAGTGCTCAGCCCACAGCCCTGTTTTCTCCCTCTCCCCTCAGGAGAGCGCAGGTTTGAAGGAAAGGACTTTCTCTGGGCTGGAGAACAAAGCAAGGCAGTGTCACCGATAGCATCAAACCCAGAGGGACTCCTGCAGACAAAGCAAGCTTGAAGCAGAAAGGAACAAAAGGGGAATGTCTCACTGTGGAAGGGCATCAGGACTAACTAGAGCTGATGGAGAGCTGCCCAGAGAGGGAAAAGACTGCTCTGGTGGTGCCCAGGAAGGGGCATCCCGGGTACCAAAGAGGCTTTAGAGAGGTTGCTCAGGCTTGGTGCACAGGGAGGGGCAGGAAAAAGGCTGTTCAACTGATCCTTGTGGCCACACACATTTGTGCTCAGAGTTTGGAGCTTTTTCCAAATTTTAATCTTTTTCCTTCAGCTGTTAGGTTACCTTAACCTGAAGAAGGGGGCTGTACCCCAGTGGTGGAAAGAGAAAAGAAGGTATAAGGGGGGAAAGTTGTATTCACAGGACTGGAGATCTAGAGACTGTAATGTCTGTCTCAGAACTCAACGACTGTGAGATCAGGGCTCTGCTCTCAGATGCAGATGTTAAAAACATCTGTGCATTGCAGGCTGCCCAGAAACCCGAGGGAGGGAAATTTCCAGATATTGCTCATTTTCCCAAAGCTTGCCAGGGCCAGGAGCCAAACACACCAGCCTAATGACAACCTGCTAAGCTTGATTTCTGGCTGCTGCTGGTCCTGCTGTGTTCCTGCACTCCTGTAGTCTCATCACATTTCCTGGATTCCCCCTCCCCAAATCTATGGCACTGGATAAAAAGAAAACATGAAAACCAGAAGCAGCAAAGTGGCATCTAAAATTCTAGTTCTCAAGACAGAGGAGAAAAGCTGAATAAAACAGTAGTAAATGCATCACAACACCCAAGTAGATTCTAATTTTATTGTGAAGTTTCTGACTTCCAAGCTTATTTGGCTGGCGTTATGGTTTGGGATTTATAAACCTTAGTATATTAGCATCTTGATTCATGCTACCAGATCACCAAGTTCATTGCACCACTGCATTTGGCCATGGAAAGCCATCCTCTAACCGCAGGCACCATGAGCATCACAATTAAAAATAAACAAATGCCCATTACAAGCCCCAGAGCTCGCAGCTGGGCAGAGCCAAGCTCCGCTCCAAAAGCTGCAGACACAGGGAATGAGGAGCAGGGGAAGAGGGCTCGTTCACGTTCCCATAAGTATTTATGGAGAAGCAGGCAGTGAGTAAGCCCAATGGAAATCAATAAGGGTTTTCTCCATCAGCTTCAGCAACCGTTGTAGCTTGGGATTCCCTCCCGCAGGCCTGCTGGCCGCTGCAGGGCTTGCGACCCACATGGCTCCGGGTAGCACTGCTTCCTTCTTCCCCGGGGCACCAAATCAAAGCCTCTGCATGCCTTTTATACAGCCTCTGGAGACCACTTACAGGCAGCTGCGTCCTGGAGACACTGGGAAAGAAGATTTTATGTATTTCATGTTGAAGTGCTGAAGTCTGTATTTCCTTTGTTCCCGTGCTGTAGCTCAAGGCGCGATGCGTGAGGCAGAGGACCAGGCTGGGTGAGTCAGCCACTCCGAGCACCGGGGATGGCAGTTTCCCCAGCAACGGGAGATGGGAGAAGAAGAAGAAAAAAACCCTTCTGAAGAGCTTTTTCCCTATAAACAGGTTCTCGCTCTTGCTCTTCTCAGCAGCTTGCATGCAAACCTGTGCACACACTCGTGCTCCTGCCTCTATGGAGGAAAAGATTGATTTGCTTATCTGTTTGCTGCTTTGCTTAAATGTTTCATTATTTTTGAATAATGCAAAGCAGGAACTGGCATGATCAAAAAAATCAATCTGAGACCTCCCCATACGTCTTTAAAGCAGGGAGACGTTGCAATTACTATTAAATCAAAGGATAACTGTTAGCAATCCCTTAAAAACATATTCACAACACTACAAAGCGGTCCTGATTCTGGGCTGTAGCAGAGTGGTGACAAGAAGGCGGCAGCAAACATAAGGAGAATTATTCAGATATCTTGTGAATTTCGTACTCGGGGAATATCCCTCTCTAGCCTCGGGGGCTTAGGAACCTATTTCTGACTTTTCCAGAAGACTTAGAAATGCTGGTGGTGATTGCCTTGTTTTCCTCCTTCTGCTCTTCTCTCCTGCCCCAGGAGGAAAACTGCATCTGAAATTCCTTTCTGTCTGCATTAGAATCGACATCCCTCGGTTATCCTTGCCGCATCTAAAAATAGTACAGGGAAATCCGCCTGAGATCAAAGCGATTCATTTACAAAGCGCTGCGTGAGGACAGAGCGCCTCGATTCTCATTCCCATCACATCCGCACTAGTCGGATGGCAGGAATCACACCAGCGCTTTGAAAATGCGGGGATGGCTCCCTGCCTCTCCTCCACCTCACCCT
The DNA here is from genome assembly GCF_000710305.1 of Buceros rhinoceros silvestris. Lineage (NCBI taxonomy): Eukaryota > Metazoa > Chordata > Aves > Bucerotiformes > Bucerotidae > Buceros > Buceros rhinoceros. Next base: position 81,088 of record NW_010426262.1, on the reverse strand, counting down.
GCTGGCTCTGAAGAAAAACAAGTGGGAGGAAAATTATTCAGTCGCTGCTTGGGGCCTGGTGGGGACAAGGAGAAATATTTTTTTCCCTGCATGTGTTGCAGATGATGCTCCCCTTTGGGCTGGGCTTCAGCAACCTTGTGCAAGGTGAAACAGGAGTGAAAAGATCAGAAAAAAGAGGTACAGCCTCAGCATCCAGAGCAAGAAGCATCCTGCCGCCTTGAAACATGCCAAAGGAGCCAAGAACATCGAGTGTATGAAATTAGAAATAACGGGTGAACCTTGCTCCTCCTCTAGCAGCCAGCTTGCCCTGGGAGGGGAGGCAAGACCTGTCCATGCTGCAGGAGGGTGCTGCAAAGCTTTCCTCTGAGATCTTCATGCAACACACCACTCTGAAGGCTTAATTACGGCTGCTGATTAATTGAACAACACGTAAGCAAGGGAGTTGCAGTATTATGTCTTTGAGAGAGCTAATCCTGTGCCTTTTTTTAGGTAAATCTCAGGATGACTTGGCAATTTATCCAGCAGACCCTGATACTGGGATATGCACCAGGAAAAAAACCTGTATTTTCTTTCCTTTACATAAAAAGGTTTATTATCAGTAAAGTTCTCAGAAATATGTGTGTTTAATTACAGTAAGTCAGTCACTTTTAGAGGCTCATAAAGTAGAACAGCCGCTGTTCATTCTCACATTAAAAAAAAGTAAAGTCATCATTTTTCAGCCAGTGATTTCTGAACACTCAGGGGAAGCATTACCTGAAGGTCTGTACTTCCCCCAAAGCACGGTGCAGGGCTTTCATCTGTGCAGGGCTTCTCCTTCTGAGGAATGGCAGAGATGTTTTCATGTGGCTTTGGCTCAGGGCATGTGGTGTGGTGGCATGATTGACCTCCCTCCTGCCGTGCTGTCCAGGCTCGCAGGTGACCTTTGACCATCAAATGGGATTATTTGGATAATAAATACTTCACCATAAAGTTGAAATAAAATTTACCTGAGTTTTTTCAGTTTTGCCAACATATTTCAGCTGGGCAAAATATTCAGTCAATATTTTGTTTCTCAACTATGGCTCCTTTTTTTTGCCTCATGAATTAAGTCCTGAAACTCCACTCTTCATAAATATAAGAAGCCAATTCCCGGTTTACATTAATAAGCAGCCAAAAATCATCCTTGCAAATCCTTCAGATATCGACCCCGGTGTTTGCTGAGTCCAGCAAGCCGCTGTGTGTGCTGTCCAGCCCATCAACTGGACTGCACTGCAGAGGCTGTGCTCCTCAGCTGGACAGCCCCAGCCCACCACGGCTGATCGAGATGGTCAAGCAAGCACTTCTCAGACACATCCGTTGATCCGGGTGTCTCCACCATGTCCCCATCCACGTTTTCCTCTGCCTAACATCCGTGAGATCTGTGGTTTATTGCCGTTGTTTGAACCTCTCACATACCCTTTCATGGGGAGTGGAAAGGCAAATGTGCACAAGAGTGTTTTTGCAGTATTCCCTCAAGTGATCGCAAATGGCTGCTCCCTGATCAAAACCCCTCAATCTTAAAAAAACGTGTATTTCAGCATAAAAACCATCACCATCCGGTTTTTAATTTTTTCTCAGATGCCCAAGGGGCACAATGTTTTGTTGAGGAAACTGCTGCTCATCAGAAGAATACTACAGTGCAACGACAAGGCCATCGCAAGGCTCAGCACCCGCCACCCTGCGCAGCATTTCCACAGACATTAACCTGCATTATTATTTACATGCCAGAACCTCATCATAGAGAAGGAAATTACAACAGGCTGACCAGGATGCAGGGCTGAGCTGTTGATTGCAAATGCTAATCCTTCTCTCTGAAAAGCAAAGCTGTAGCCATAGCAAAGGGATTTGGGGAAAAAATTACTGGACATAGAAGAACGTGCCGAGCCGGTGAGAGGGCTCTGCTGCAGCTCAGCGTCTCCAGCTCCTGGCAGCACGGGAAGTCCGTCTTCCTGGAGGTGCTCAGACAAAAGATTTGGCAGAGACCTTGCTGCCTGCAGTCCCATTTCTGCTTCAAAACGCACAACTAGGGGAGTTTGCTGCCTGACTGCTATCCCTGGGGTGGGCCCCGGTTGGAGCTGGGTGTAAACACTGTATGACACAGCCATTCACTTGCTCTGTGCGAGCTTTGTCGAGGGAAGCCTGCACAAGAACGAGCGAGATCCAGTGCTTAAAGGCTGGGATGTGGACAGGCTGCGTCTCCAAGTGAGGCAGGGCTCTGAGGCTCAGAGCTCAGGAAATAACCACAGGCATTCATCTCCTCCCACCCCCACTGCCTTTTATAATTTAACATGTATTTATGTGGATTTATTACCTACCTGCTTGGGACAGCTGAGAGATCATACTTAGGAAATCCCTTTCAGTAAATACTTTCTTCTATATAATTTTCATGGCAATGAGGCAGACAGTCCAACTGATTAAAGAAAACGTGAGGATTATTTTTAGACACCTAAGCTGGTATTGGTTTGTGATTAGAACATCAATGAAGAGCTGCGGGCAGGACTGGTGACTGAGTCATGGTTTAAAAGGTCTGAAGAAAGTTTAGGTATTTTTTTTCAGATCCTTCGCTATTAGCACTGCAAATGCCACATACTAGCGTACCTTTGGCAGTGAGATTTTAGCTTGTCCCAGAGCAGACCTTAGCTGCACCGGTTGCAAACTGCATTTCAATTGCAGAGAGCATGTGCAAACAAGCCCTAATTGAGAATGTCAGAGACTCCCAACTGACTTAAATAAAAACATCATCAGACTTGAAACTCAGCACATCCCTCAACTGCTGTAAAAACTGTCGCTATGGCATAGGATCCCTTCTTCCTGAATGCACCACAATCACAGGGTCAGGCACACACCAGGAACCCCCAGGCTCTTCGCTGGGCGTTGGGAGGAGTGGAGGCACAGAAGGGATGCTCTGCTGGGAGGCTGCTGCACTGGCTGCAGTGGGATTTGTGTCTGCTCATGTAGGTGCGGTTAGTCCACACCTCAAGAGATTTCTGACTTCTCTTGTCCTATGTATGGATGGAGATGGGGCCACAATATATTTTCAGAGGTAGAGCCTTTCTAGAAATGTGGTAGAAGTTTTACACCAACACAGTGAGTGGAAGAATGGATGTTGTTCCAACATCCCTGTTTATTGCTAAAATTCATTACATTGCCTTTCAAAAATAAGATGCTAAAGGCTGGGGAAAATCAATGCTAATAAGAACTAAACTATACTAACATTGAACTGGAGCAAAGGGGTATTTTGTCTTTGATTATGTCATTACCAGCTCCCCTGCAGTATCAAATATTTCTATCTTAAATTGTTCATAAACAATAGTGTGCCTTGAAATGCATGGACAAAAACCATTGTTCCCTCAACAATGGAAAAGCAATCCATAACCCATTTTTGGGACTGCCTTCTGTTTTCTTTGGTATTTTTGTAGATGATTAGGACAGGACCGTTCCTTAGCTAAATAGTGCCTGGGAGAGAGTAGCAAAACAAACACACCAGAGGAGGGAATCAATATCAGGCTTGGGATTTAGGATTAGCTGACATCCTAAACCTGAGAAAGTCCGTGAGGAGTGTCCTATTGAGAATTTCAAATTAAATGCCTCTAAACTAGTCCTGAATCTCCTGATCTCTGTTAAAAAAAAAAAAACAACAGACAAAACCCCAAAGAAAACCAAATTCTCCAACCCGAGTCTGGCAGCAAAAGTCTTGTTGACCCTTCATGAACCTTAGTAGCTGTAGACGAAGGATAGAGCCTCTAACGTTCACCCACAGGGCAGGGACAGAGATGAGCTCCTGCCTCATGTTTGCTGCTGGTAGAGGAGATCAAGGACTTCAGGTCTGTTCTGGTCAGGGCCATGCCTTCTTTTGCTTTCAAGAATTAATGTATCAATAAATAAAGAAATTGCGTCTTGGCCCTGGTAGCATTCTGTGGAGCCAAAGAGGATCTTTATGCTGGCACAGCTTCCATCCAGCAATTAAACCAAGGCTGTACTGACCCTTTTCTGACGGGGCATGAACTACTGAATTATAGACCGCCAGAGAGAGCAGTCACATTTCAAATATATCAGTAATACCCGATGGGAAATGGCTGTCCCATCATGCATTGTTAAAGCAGCTCCCTTCAATATTAAATGAAGATCAGCCAGGTTCACTATATTAAAAGCTCGTTTCCTCCAAACCTGCTACAAATGCCAGACCTACATCACCACTCACTTTTCCAGCTGGAATAGGCACATTGAGAGTCAAAGGGGACAACTTGCACATGCCACAACCATGCCAGTGCCTTGCCATGGCGCTGCAACCCTTACCCCCGTGATGTACTCCATGCCAGCTCCTTGCACTGTCCTTTCTGAGGTTTTTTGGGGAGGCAGGAATTACTTATAGAAAATTGGGATCTACAGCAAAATCCCTGGCCATCAGTGTCTGTTAGAGCCAAGGGCCCTCTAGGCAACCTCTGTTCCAAGCTTAAAATCTATGAACTTCTCTTGTGCATGGTAAAAAACGGCTGCAAAGACCTCTGTCATAGAATCATAGAATCGTTTAGGTTGGAAAGGACCTTTATGATCATCGAGTCCAACTGTTAACCCAGCACTTCCAAATCTGCCACTAAATCATGTCCCTCAGCACCGCATCTATGTGTCTTTTAAATACCTCCAGGGATGGGGACTCAATCACTTCCCCAGGCAGCCCGTTCCAGGGCTTGACAACCCTTTCAGGGAAGAAATTTTCACTAGTGTCCAGAGGCATCACAGCCAGGAGCCCTCCTGGAAAGGTCTGGGCAGTTGCACAGGTGCTTCTTCCCCCCGAGCAGCCAGCACAAGAAGAAGGGACTCAGCTGCTGCCACCCCTCCTCCCACTGCAGCATCCCTTCTGCTGGCTCCAGCTGCTCCCAGCCACCCTCCACGCAAGCAGAGGGTTGTGCCAGGACCTGCTGCAGGCTGTGGATTGTCCCCAGGGGCGCAGCAGACCCTCCAGGACTCCAGAGTGGGATTTTGAGGCAGTTCTGTTCATTACAGCCGTTAATGTGCAGAACAGACTCGAGTTTCTGTGCACCCCTCGTCCTTCCTCACCCTCCACCCACAGACTCCCATGACGGATCCATTACATGCTCCTGCTCACGCCTGCGTTTTGCAGAGCTCCCTGTAAGAGAGGCGGCTTTTAGTAGGACTGTTTGCTGTCACTGGCGTTACGTACCAAGAGGATAAACACCACATGCAGACATTTTGTGAGTAAACTGCAGAACAAGATTATCAGTACTACCTCCACGTAATTGTGATTCCTGAATATAGCGATCTCCAGTTTGTAAAAAAAAAAAAAATCCACAGGATCAAAATAGAATTTGGCAACACATTTGGGCTAAAAATTGGTATTTTGAAATGGGAAAAAACAATCTGTTAAAACTTTATTACCCCTTACTAAGAAAAGAACTTAAATGACAGGCAACGTGGACTGAGCAGCAGTGGGATGCAAAGCACAATAACCAGCCCACTAACATGCTGGTGGCGATGGTTGTGCCTGCATGGGCAAAGGCTGGGCAGGCAGCACCGCTCCTCTCTGCCTTTTCCAGGATGGGGTGTGATCAAAAGACACCCGCTGACACCAAAAGGTTGGTTACCTGGTCCTGGGAGCAGTCAGACCTCGACTATGAACACCAATATGCGTAAACACAAAATATCTGTATTCAAAATAGCAATTTTTGCTTTAATATAAGAAGAATCTTCATTAGCTGTAAATGTGTGCAATTTGTACATCCAGCTTTAACCTAAGCAGAATCTTTATTAACCACTTCTACCCCTGATCACTCGGTGATCCTTAACAGGGCTGTTGGGATGGCAGCCAAGCGAAAATTCACACTCCTAAGTGCTCTGTCCCACTTTAAATTGCCTGGTGGCAATGCCAGCCAGGCTCTGTAGGTGTCAACACCGCATGTCCAATTATAACTCCCAACCATCCCGGCGAGGAACAGGCAGATGGCTATCATATGCTTAAAGCATCGTGTCTCCAGTAAAGCACCATTTGTTTGCCCTGTCAAATTCAATATTTTCCTGTTTGATTTTTGTGCGTAAGAGCGAATTGGGAAAACCTGCCAGTGCTGCAGAAACATTCTGCAGCGCCTTGGCAGGGTCCCCACAGCCGGAGCAGCTCGGGGGGTCCAGCCGCCCAGACGGTCATTAGCAGCATCTGGCTTTTTGGCACCTCCTTTGGGCACCCTGGCTGGCAGCCCAGCCGTGAATTTGCCGGAGGGGAGAGCTCGGTGCTGAATGTGTCCGTGGGATTGTCTTGACCTCCGGCATGACACCTCCATTCGACTGAGCTGCCTGCAGAAGGGGTATTGTTTCCTTTCCGGTGTCAGGGCTCACGCAGTTTCAGTCTGCCACCTCCGCAAAGGGGGCTTAAAATAAAACCGTAGTAGATATTCCTTTATGACTAGAGCTAAAATAGTCAGTCCAGATTGACGCAGGTTTGCCTGAGCATTCGGAACAGCTCTTCCTTCCTCTCTATCAAATGATAGAGAAAAACTTGTAATTAGAGATAAAGGGGGAAAAGTTCAAAATCTGAAATACTTCAGTGGGGGTCTGAACTCAGCTGGAATATCTAGCTGTGGACAAACCCTGGGCAAGAAGTGGCTTGTCTATGTACGGTCTCTACACCCACTGCCCCGACAACTGTGCATGTTTAGCAGGTTATGTAGTTCCAGCACTGTGCACCGTGTGCTTGTTGCTCTCCAGAAACTTGGGCTGGAGCCTCCCTGCTTGAGGGGGCTGAGAGGCTGAGTGAAGTCTGTGCAACGTCCAGGAGACCTGGCGGAGGCAAAGCTCATCGATGCCAGATAGATCCAATGGAAGCAGCTCTGTGCTCAGCCAGTGTGTGTCCTGAAATGGTGCAATGACGTCACTCCCTGCCCTCTGTTTTAAACACATACACAAATTATTGGGTATTGTGCAATCATAATAAAGCCATGTAAGAAACTGTGATGCTAAAAAAAAAATCTCTGTACTCTCTTTAAGGCATGCAGTACAGGATGACGAGAAGTTATGTCTAGGAAGTTGATCTAATAAGCGAACATTTATTGGAAGTTTTTAGAAAGTGCTTAGTTAGAGGAATTTCCTTACAAGAAACTACTTAATCATTTTGCCTTTCACACATCTGCTAAATTGGCAATGTAGTCCAAACAGAAATCATTTTGCTGTAGTTCAGAGTTACCCAGTTTTAATGAGTCTCTGGAGGTACAGGGATGGATTTTGCTGCCGACTACCATTCAGCCTAACATTGCAATGAAAACATCAAACCAGAGGAACTCAGGGTGTCCCTGCTGTCAGGCTACTATGTGATAAAGTCAGAACTCACAAAAAGGGAACAAGAGACATCAAGGATAGACAAGGGAAGGAAATCCAGCCGTGAGATCCAGACCTACTTTCTTAGGGAGTTAAATGAATATTTTTTTGTTGCTTATTTGAGAACAGGAACATGTGTTCTGTTCGAGGTTTTAAAAAATAACATGCTCTGTTCAGACTAGAATAAAAGCCGAAGACAGAGTTCCCTTTCAACCTGTATTAGTCTCCGATCCTAAGGCATTAAAGAATCAAATTGTAAGTACCTACGGTTTAGGGAAAAGAAGAAAAAAATTGCAACACTGGACTGCAGTTTGCTAGGACAAAACACCCAGCTCTCTTAACAGCGCTGTGACAAAATCTGGTGCACAGGTGGTTGCATGGCCCGTGCAAGGATGGTTGCCCCAGTAACACTGTACCATGAAAGCAAGCAGGGGTACAGTGGCGGTGACCGCCTCTGTGCAAAATAGAATGTCTTAAAATTGTTTTGGAGTCTTTAAAAAGCCACAGGAAAATTTTCTCCTCATCCTCTAGGAAGACAAGATACGGCAGCAAAAGCTCTGCCACAGACAGTGATCCCAAGTGCAGTCCACGACTGAAGACACGTAGTAGACAGGTCAGCAAGAAGTTTGCAGCCTCAAGAAACCATGGCATGGTCTCTTCCTCTGCATGCCCTCACGTATTAATAGTTTCTTTATAATCAGCTGAGCAGCTGATACGTGTTAAAAAAGGATCATAAGCAGCTAAGTATAGGATATGATCACTCGTATTAGCGTGGCTACTTGAAGAACTCATCCTTGGGAGGATGAAGTGCAGAGGCAATATCAAAATCCAATCAAGAGAATACTCTTTTCCTGTTAAGGCCCTTCCCCTCGCCCCATTGCCATCTCTGCAAAAAAATTGCTAAATCAGTGGCGAATTTTCAATCAAAAAATCAGGGTTCACCTCAGCCATTGATATTTGTGTTCTCAAACCACAACACTTTAATGAAGACTTTATTTCTCTCTTTCAAAGGCTCCCATTGAAGCACATGCTTATCTGTAAAAAATGGGAAATCAACAGGATGCAGTAATTAAGAGAGAATTGCAGGCTTATGCTTCAAATCTCTAACAGTAAATGGAAGACTAAAGGCAAAATTAACTGAATAATTTCCCAAGCTCAATATAGATTAAATAATTATATCTAATAGAGAGAGTTATCCGTGGATTTTTGCTCAACATCAAGAAACTGGAAAGTCATTAGAGAGAAGAGACTTGAGATAATCAGCTAAAAGCCTTTAGTTGGATTTTAAAGTTCAGGGGAGAAAGTATGCTATTTTTTTTGAACCTTCAGAAGAACTTCAGAGAGTCCTCTCCTACCAGCCAGAGCTGCAAAAGGCAGAAAACCACACATGCGAACTAGAGAACAAAGAGACGCTAAATCCCTTCTGAAATGGCTGCAAAACAGGGCTGCCCCGTGTCAGGCTTTGAACACCGAGCTCCCACGATGCCTCTCCCCATCTTCTCCTTCAGTGCCTGCATCTCACACGCTGGCCATGGGTGCTACCCTTCTCCCAGCCTGAGGACCATTCATTAAAGTAACGGGGAGATGCTCCATGGTCCCTAAAGCAAGAAAACGCTCCAGCTCCAGGTGCAGAGCTGCACTGAGGAGCCACAGACCTCAGAAAGTACTGCATTGACCTGGAAGGAGCATTTTTCAGGTATGGTCCTGTCTCCAGACCTGACACCTCAGTGTTCCCAAGCCCAATCTTGTGCACACCCTAGCGTCAAGGATCTCATGAATCAGCAATTGTATCATCCGTGGGGACAACACAGCTGTGCCCTAGACCTGAGACCTGATGCTGCCATGACTGCAGAACACTGGCACAATCGTATCTTCACGTGCAGTCTTTGGGGTCTGCCCTTTCTACAGAGGAGCCCTTACCTGGCGCTGATTAAAGGCACTCTCTGGCAGAGGACAATGACGCCAACACCAGCTCAGCCTTACAAAACCCACTTACAAAAGATGGATGAGGCCATCCAGCACTGTGATAAACTTCATTAATTCTAGCCGGCTGAATGTGTTTAAAGATTTGTTTATTTGGTTAACAAGGAATACCAGATCCGGTCAGCTGCTGTCCATTGCGGGGCACCTGCAAAATCTGCTGCTGCTTAAGTCACCTTCCATTAACAGTCTCAATTAGCTGATTTGTGAGAGCAATCACAATAAGACTGCTGAAATCAGTAAGAACATTTCAGAGCAGACAGATCGTGTTTTCTTGCCTAGCTTCCATTTATAGAGGCCAAATGAGGCTATCGCTGGAAAATCTTATAAAGCCTCAGAGCCTCTTAGTTTGAATTGAGTTAGAAGCTAAAATTCCCTTCTTCATTTAGCCTCTTGCCTTGCCAGGGTGAGATTGCGGTACGTTTCTTAGCATCTTATAAAGGGTCACCATCGAATGAAGTAGTTTTAAGAGATTCTGATTAAACCTATTCATCTCAGACGAGATGGAACAGAATCCAAATCAAATCCTGGGAACAATATAGTTGTGGAAGGCAACAGATATCAGGCAAAAATTAGGATCCATACAGAGGAGCCTGTGAAGTCTGGGGACATACCCAGCAATTGCCCACTTCTGTAGCGTTTCATACATTACAGCAAGAGAAGAAAAGTAAGGAAACCATCAGTACAGGACAAGATCTTCCTCATCCTCCTCAAATAATGAGGAATACATATTAATTCAGGTATTAATCTCATGCCAACTAAACCTCTTCGCTATAGATGAAATCTTTCTTTTCTGAAACTCCTCGTGTAGCTCCCCCAGCATCATGTAGGACTCAGTGGTGCAATTGGTGGCCTCACAGCAGGTTCATGAGGTGACTGCTGCACTGGGTCACCCAGCACATGACAGGTTTTCTTCGCAGCCCTGCACTGCATCATCCCTGCTGGCCACCCTGACCCGGCATTTGGCCTCCCCTAATCCAGCCAGATTCAGAAGCATCATCAAGTGACGAGAGTTTATCAAGTCATCCTTTGCATTTTGAGCATTCCAGATTTCATGAGCACAAGTTCTTCCTGGCAAAGGCACGTCCTGGGCCTTCTCTTGGCTGAATATATCATGGAGGTTGCACTAAGTCCCCATGACTTGAATTTGCACGGCTAAAGTGGTGGAATCAGCCAGTTACTACAGGTGGGAAGATGTGTACAACTTGTACCTTAATATTCACAATGATTGATGTTCATATAGTATTCAGAAAGTCTAGCAAGGAGTGGATCCTTACTGGTTAGTCCCTACGTGAATATAGTGCCTGGACAGAATACCAGAAATACTTTCCCTGATTCCTTTTAATTCTCTATTTACATGTAAATATAATCCCTTACATTTGGAATAATGATATTAATACTAGACAGCCAGTTGGGGTGGGGATACTCGCAGTTGGCAGCGCTGAACTCATTGCGGCACTGCTTCAGGCTGAGCCTTCTGCAGTCGAAGTACATCGTTGTAAATGGCACTTTTCCTAGAACAGCTTCCTTGGCTTCCACGTTGTCAAAAACTGCTGAAGGTGGGATAAGAACAGGCTTTCAAAGCATAAAGATCATTCCAGCTACAAATGTTCAGCAACTACAAGAAGAATTCATGAATGACATGTCGTTTCTGTATCCAGAGCTGTACTTCCAGGAATTTACCATTTAGCACGGTTTGCATTTAAGCAGTTTGCCGGCTTCTGGGGCAAACTCCTACCTGCAGGTTTGCTAACCCATGGTACCATTCATGAGCTTCATTCACTTATGCAATCTGACCTTTAACAAGTGAGGTTGAAACTGTTGCATGAAGAACATGAGGTTTTGTGTTATGGGCTGGAAATTACATGGGAGGAGAAAAACTTGGGTGTATTCACTGAATAAAGGATGATAAAAGACAGCAGTGTAATTAGAGGACATGAGGCACAGTCATCCAATCATCCCACCACACACAGGGTGGCAAAGCTTCCCCTGAAAAGCCTTGCAGTCCTTCAGTCCTCCTCTACCAGACTCCAACTGTAATTTTGCTGAGCCCTGCGGCAGTGTGTAGGTGCCTTTATCATCATTTATACCAGATCCAAAGCTAACTGCAGTCAGAGATCAGATGTGCATGGCTTTTACGAGGCCTTCTGGCTCAGACCTCGAGGATCTGGAGGACCAGTGCAGTCCGCCTTGCCCATCATCAGATAACTCTGAATCCATTCAAAGCTGCGTTCACTGATGCCAAGCAAACCACAGGCTCCCGCATAAGCACACTAGCCAGTGGGTGACCTCTGCTCACATCTCCTGGCTGCCTCAGCATGAGGAATCAAACATGGATTAGACTCAGTCTAACTTTAAAGGGAAGTGAATAATTCACTGGCTCAGCTTTGCCCAGCCAAGCAAACCCGAATCTGCCTTCATGCCAGACAACCCCTGCAAACCGAGTGATGACACTTCTGTAACAGTGCCTTAAGTGAGGTTTTCTCAATCTTATTATTAATAAAGGAAAAACAAAACAGAAAACCTCAGATCACTCATCTGAGAGAGTGATAAAATCCGGAAAACTATGAGGTCAATTAAAGCAAGGTAAATGCAGGCGGTTACGAGCTTCTGGTGAGAGCCTTAGCCTGGTAAATACAGAGAGCATCCAGGCACAGAATTTCTGTCAAAAGCAAGGTTTTAATAAGGCTAAAATCTTCAATTAAGCTGAAAATTGAGGAAGACAAGAAATGCCTGGAAACAGTCTAGTCTGTAGAGCAACCAAACATTGCCATGCAGGAGGAGCAGGGTCTTCTCAGCCCCTGGAAGGGAACAAGTCACACAGCCACAGCATTTGCTCCTGGCACCCTTCACGCAGGTATTTTTACACGACGTCATCACTGCAGTATCTCAACATGACCAGGGTGCTTTTAAACCAGAAACACCACCAACCAAATTCTCCTCCTGCGCCTGGTTTGGGGAAGGAAGGGCTGGGTTTCTTGGTGTGCACTGACTGGCTCTCTCTCCTTGTTGCTGCCTGGCTTGTGGGGAGCCGAGAGCCTGCATGGAAAGCAGACAGACAGACAGACAACCTCACTGCAGGAAAGCTAAGTCAAAGATGTCAGGTTTCTATTAGCTGTGAGCCCTCGAGGTATCCGAAGAGGCTTTTAACTCTTTATTAATCTCCTGGGGATGCTAAGTTCAAGCAGTTCTTGTCCTTCATGAAGCAAAATCCCCGGTGCTGGCAATAGGAATGGCTGGTTACAGACATCTGAAGTCAGCAGAGTTTCAAGCTAAATCGGAGTTTGAAGCTTAAACCCTTTTTCTTGCAATGAAAAGCAGGGAAAACATTTCCTGTGATGATAGGACTACGGACTCGCATTGTGTAAAATGTCGAGCACCTCTCCTGTCTTGGTCTCTGGCTGCTGCTGTTAAAGATAGCTAAGTGAAAGACAGCAAAAGTGTAAAATATCTTACATAGTCATATCACAGGTTAGGGCTGTGCCGACCGCTAGACAAATGACAGATGCTCTGTTAACACCTCTCCCATCCCAAAGGGGAAGAGAAAGGGAATAGGGAGAGACAGTGAGTGGAAAACTAAAACTGCTTTAATGAAAATAATAATAGTAAAATTAAATATATACAAGTAAATACAAACCCAATATCAACCCCCCCGATGGCAATCTCTTAATCATTGCCACTGATGCTGTGGGCAAGCTCTGGGAAAATTCCAGACTGCGCTCAGCAGCAGATGGCAACCCGACGCAGGAGCTGGCTTCCAGAACTGGATTCAGGGATGCACAGATTGGGATCGAAGGCAGAATGGACAGAGTCCCCTCAGGCACTGGCCATTGAAGAAGAGACTTGACCCTTGTGAGCCCTCAGCTTTACACTGACTATG
>NW_010426262.1:46875-67742 GCF_000710305.1 Buceros rhinoceros silvestris | reverse complement strand
TGACATCTATGGGATGGAACACCTTGCTGGTCAGTTTAGGGTCACCTGTCCTGTCCGCTCCTCCCCGCAGGTGCAGCCTCTCACTTACTGCACCCCAGTGTGGGACACAGGATTTAGCAGTGACCTGGGTCTGCACAGGGGCAAGTATAAGCAAGAGCCTTTCTGCATCCCAGCCCCTGGTAGTGACTGCAAGCATCCAGCGTTATCACTGCGGGGAGCAGGCGCTGTGCAGAAAGTGCCGTGAGCTGAAAAGCGAAATCACTGAACAGAACGAGTTCTGTTCTAACTCAGACCAGGGCAAGTCAGTTGAACCCACTCCTATAAACATTTTGTTTCTCTAAGAAAATCACAACGGAAAGAAGAAGAGGCATTAAACAACAGATTCACTTTGGTGGCCCAGTTTTAACAGAAAAATACACCCTGAGGTCAGAAAGCCATGTCCTATTCGCAGAGCACAGTTCGCTGAGAGGTGTTTATTTTCCTCGGTTCTGTTGTTTATCTGCCCCTGAAGCAATCAATGCATCTTCTGAAAAACCATTTTATTCACTTGCACAAAGATCTGTGTATGAGGGCACACTTGTGGTACACTGTTTTCCTGCAAAATATAAATGCTGAACCAATTTATGATCTATTTTTACCTAATCATCCAGGCGTGTGTCTAACACTGATAGAGCTACATCCATCTATAGATCTCTTTTTATAAACTGCAAGGCAGGCTCTGTCCTAATCTGAGAGTCTGAACAGATGTATTTTTAAAAAAAGCCTGTGAGACCCTATTTTATTCCCCAGTATATCATCTCGCATGACATCACAGTGCCCTGAAGTGGATTTCAGATATGGAATAGGACTTTCCCACCTCCCACCCCTGTCACTATAAAAGAGCTACTGGTGGAGCCCCACTCTGCAGAGGTTTTAAAGGCAGCTGGTTCTCCTGGTGTGGCACAGCTGTACCTGAACTCATTCTGTTTCTGCTGTTGCTAAGACACATGTGAACAAAGCTGTGGCAAAGAGGCCTTCGCTGACTTCAACGGGGAGCAGTAATAACCTCAACTGCCCTGTGACTCCTTTCTAACTTCTTCAACACACCACGGTCACATCTGCAGCTGCCTGCAAGGAGGCGCCCCAGGGTCCACCATGGATCTCTGTGATGCTTCACTTTGGGAGCACCTGCCCAAGCTCTAGCTCATGATGCATCATTTCTCCAGCACTGCTGCCCATGGAGAGGTCAAATCTGCTGGGGAAAGGGACACCCTGGTGCTGCAGTCAGACAGGCCTTAGTGAACATGGTGTTTGCTGCAATGGCTCTTTTTACTACCTGCAAGCATCTGTCCAGCCTGGGGCCCTCCAGAAGCAGTGGTCAGCAAGGCTGCTGGTCCATTAGCACTGTGGGCAACGCAACCCTACGGCTCCAGGCCAGTCAGTGGAGTGGAACAGGGACAGAGGGACAGCTATAGAATGATTGCTGCTCGAGTTGTGTTGACCACGCCTAACACTGTGACTGTAACCATGCTACCTAAAAAGCAGTGCATAGTCACACAGCACGGAGGGCTCAGCTTTAATCTGTAAGCTAAAGCATGAGGGTATCGGCCACTTTCTGAACTAGACAGAATAATGGCTTTCTAAGTGGAAATTGAAAAAAAAAAAGCTAGTTTCTTAATACATGCCAAGAGATGGGTGAAAAAAAAGACATTTCACTCATTAAACAGACACATCCATTTCTTCATGCTCAGACAGGACTCCTCTAGTTTTGTTCTAGACCTAATTAGATTTTAAATGAGATTCCAGCACCTATAATAGCTTATTCTGATTGTTCTTTTTATATCATACAGGCACTGAATATTCATTGTGTTCATATGATTAAGTACCAAATCAATAGATGGACCTGTTAGAATTTATGCTTTGCCTTATAAATACAAAGACTGAAGTCGTATCTGATGTACAGTTCAGCCTCCCTCTTTGAAGAGTCGCTGTGACTGACATGGCTGGTGAGCACAATGAAAATAGGGGAGAATGAGTAATTTAATGAAATTTCTGCATTTAGGATTAAAGTAACCAAAAGGGACTGTTACAATATGGAATGAGTTTCCAAGGCTTTATCATGGAAAAGGAACAATAGAACTTAAAACAAATGCAAGGGGTCACTGCTTCTAAAGCAGCAAATTCGGGACTCTGTCCCCTTGGCAATGGGTGACTGGGTAGCAGGAAGGAGAGGACCAGAGTTTTCAGCCTGATACAGCCCCAAGTGAATGGTGCTTATGAAAGACAAAGCAATAGAGAAAGGAGAAAAAGCGTATTTTTCCAAGCTCAAATCACACATCGTCACCTATGTAAGGCAGAGACAAACTCACTGTCTTCCTGGGGAAAAGACTTTGCCAATTCATCCGGATGAAAGAAGGGAACCCGTGGTGATATTTCTGCTCAAGCTCATTGCAAAGACAAACATCTTCTATCCCTCTATCTTACATGACAATTGCAGGCTCTGACCATGATGCAGACCAGAAGCACAAGCAACCCTCTGTGAACCAGAGCTGCTCGCTGGTCCTTGCGTGGCTCGTGGGTCTCCAGCACTGATACCCCTTCATCTATCCATCACCAAAATCACAGCACTAGAAGAGGGAACATCCTTTAAAATGTTTCTAACCTCACAATGAAACAACTTCCTGAAGCCATGAGACATACTACTGGCAACCCAGCTCGCTGAGAGCAGCTGGTATCTGTGTGTACATCATTAACGAAGGAGCAGCAGATCCTCGGCACGTCGGTTTAACAGTCAGGGACTTTGTTCCCAACTTCAACAACCTGAAAGACAGAAATATTCACAGAATCACAGAATCATCTGCTTGGAAGAGACCTTTAAGATCATTGAGTCCAACTGCTCACCCTGCACTGCCAGGGTCCCTAAACCATGTCCCTCAACCCTGCCCAAATGATTTGGGCATGAAAAGAAGTTCTGAGCATACCAACATCACCGAGGGGGCACCAGGCAAGCTGCGCTTGACAGTGTGTGTGCAGAGTGAAGGGCAGTGCCGAGCAGAGCCATCAGCCAGTGCAGGCAGCGTACGGCTGGGCAGTGCATGGCTTCCAGGCAGCAGGACAGCAAAGAGGCACCAAAGTTGTCCAGTTTGGACTTAAAAACTCCTGAGTTTCCCTCCTACATGACCTACAAGTGATCCGCAGCCCCCATGTTATTACCAGCCCCCTCCTTCACCAATGAGCCAGATCCTCCCCGGTTAGGAAATACTGCCTGAGCTAATAAGCCTGTCTTGCAGCAGTTAATTAGCTCAGGTTTAGAACTGCCGGCTGTGTAGCCTCCAGCTTCCCATCCAGTCATCTGAATTAAACTTCCGACGTGCACTTGCAGTTCAGAAACAAACTGTCGATATCAGTAATTCATACACGGCAATGACTGCTGGTGTTCCCATCAGGGGGTGTCAGCTGCAGGACTACACCAAAGCAACCGCAGCAGATTCTCTGTTAGCTCTGGAGAAGGGACATGGGGCAAGAGGGAAATACGAGTGAGTGTTCGGTCCGTGATAATCCAGGCATGGTTTAGTTGTCCTGGATGGCTTTTCAGTCCACATTTGCCTTGTCCACAGGCTACAGCTACGACTTCTGTTACCTCTACTCCCTCCGCTGCTTCAGCAGTGCAAGACTTTTTTCACCCAGCTGGGATCTTAGATTTCACAAGAATATTTTTCATACCTGTTTTCCTTTGACTAAAATAGTCTGAGTTTTGTTTTCAAATATAATTGGAAGTTTTGGCTTTCACTTAGCGTAGTGAGAAATGTTTTAATTTCTTTTGTTACGATGGAAAAGAGAGAAAGAGCCTTTCAGGACTTTTGAGAAAGAAATTGTCTCCTGTTTGCACAATACCCTGCAGAACCTGGACCTGATCTACAAATGAGATAATTATAGCATGACTCACCACACAGGAATAAATGCACTTTAATGTGGCTTGATTGGGAAAATCAGATTAACATAAGCAGTCTGGACTTTTGTTGAATGCTAAAGGACATTCAAGCAGCAAGGGAAACGCAGCACAGGAAATCTTGTCAAACACAGACTTTAAATCACCTGCAGAAAGTTAGGTGAAGTATTACTGCAAACCTGAGGAGAGCATTTATGCAGCCTTAAAGGAGATTGTCATCCCAGAGCAAAAGTTCCAGAATATTTTTCATTAATGCACCAACACTGTTTGCCACTAAACGCAACACCAACTGGTGTGGAGGCAGCACTCCCAAGAGCCCCCTGTGACTTGCATTGCTTGGCAGGTGCACCCTGTGCTCTATGTAATTCTTGGGTTTCCAATCCTTTTTTCTGCAAAGGGGATAATGGAACTTATTGTCCCTGATTTCAGCCATTTCTTCGGTTCAAAACTCAAGATGTTGCTAGAAGTCCCATTATTCTTCAGGAAGCGGAGCGTACCCTGAGCAAGCTGCAGGAATCACTAGGTGCAGCAGTGAGCCAGTCTCACCCCAGGATCCTGGCAGTATCTTGTGCAGAATTAAATGGCTTGCTTTAAAATCAAGAGCAGAACTTATTAACGGGCTCCCAATGAGTCATGCATACCTATAGTGGAGTTTATAACTAAGCTTATGCGGCTGCCTGCCTTATTTAAAACCACAAAGGCATCTATATATGCTCTATAAAAAAATCTCCTTCAAGCAACATGGCCAAGTTTTCTGGTAACACTTCTTCATGCCCTTGCAGGGAGGTCTTCTTGCTGGGACTCCAGATTGTTATAGAAAGTGAGGACTAAATTGGATTCTGTTTGGTAACTGAAGGAGGGGTCATTCTCTGAAACACCAAAATCCCGGTTTTTCTGTGGGAAGGTAACACCTCTTCCAAAGGGCAGAACCAGGAGGGTTCAAACAATGCAGCCAATCCTGCAGTATCCCAAACACCACATTAAACCAGGAATTCCCAAGTACACTTTACTCCTACACTCCTACTATCTGGAGTAGCAACAGCCTCGCACATGCTCTGGTTGAGGAGGCATTAGGTGTCTTCACCTGTGCCCTCCCCCACTGCGCTGGGGCACTCGTATCGCTGCCGGAAGAGGCAGCCCTCATTTACGCGGTGACATCAGCAATGTCACTGATGTCAGGACCCAAACACATGCTCACCACCCACGGCACCAGAGCCTGTCTGGGACTCAGTTTTCCCCAGGGGACAGAAAGATGAAGGGGAAATATGCACCTTCTCAATGCCAGTGTCTTGTAGACTTGGAGTGCAACTCCCTTTCGTTGCAGTGTAATAAAATTTGACAGCTCTAGTGCCAGGTCCTCAATATTAAGACACTGCTCTATGACATCACTGTTCCCTGTAAAAGCTGTAGGAAATATTCTTGTCCTGGAAAAGGCCTGAGGGATGAGTCCGGCTCTGTCCCCAAGTCTTGACTATCATGTCTGGCTCCCTCCCCTTCATTTTGCAGCCCTCCTTTCCTAGAACCTTTTTCTTTGATTTTTCCATGAAGCCCACGTGGGGTTTTCACAGCACATGCCCTCCTGCTGTCTCCTCTGTCAGCCCAATCCTATCTCCGGACTATTCCTCAAATGCACTGCCTCTTCCAAATGGAGTTTTGATTAATGTGGGATTGAGCAACCCTGGCCAGCTGCTGCCGTCAGAAGAGGGATGAGGGATGGCACAGTACGAGATCATTTCTCCGGTGCCCCCTGAGGAGAAATGAGGGGCCAATCCAGGCTGTCCTTCCTCAGACTTGCCATACAGGTTTCACCCCTCCATCTGGACACTTTTCACAATTTCAGTATTTCTGAAAAATGTCTAGTTCAACCAATTAGTGCAGAGCATGTGGTCTGCTCTGTTTTATATGTTCCAGCACAATAGAAAAGCTTTGCTTTTATTGATTAATCTGACACCCCAGGCAGGATAGTAATTACATTAAAAATCCTGTTCCAACTCCCACTGATGCATCTATTTTTGGAAGATGCTTAGTCTTGTTTAATTTCCCGTCTCCAGATAAGTTAGAGTGTGAAAGTATAACTGCATAAGCTACTTTTACCTACAGATCTAGATCGTGCCTCTCTTTAGCTGGTGAAAATCGGTGCAACTTCATTTTCTCCTCAATTTGTATCAGCAGAGAATCTCGCCTTTTAATACTATGTTAAATTATGCTTTATCAGCTATTAACTTTCATGGCAAAATCAGGTTGCTCCTGCTGTTAAACACCATGGAGATCGTAATACAACTAGAATTCTGTGAGTCACCTCTTCTGCAAGGAATGAAAACTGTAAATCAGCTGGAGGAAGATCAAGCAAGGAGAGGGGAAGAGGTGACAACATTGTTGGAACAAACAAGCAAGCAAGAAGACAGCAAGCACTGCCAGCTACCCCAAGAAGAATTAAGCAAGAGTGACTGAGGTGGGATTAGAGACTGTTAATTTTCCTTCAGACTTCTATGGCCCATATCAGATTTGACATGGCCTGGTTATCACTTTGAGCAATGAGACTATTAGATACGTCAAGCCGCGGGGCAAAAGGAGCAGCTTGTGCACTTTGTGGGTGAAAGAATTTCCTTTTAAGTCTGGCAGGGTTTTCTAAATACACTTCCTGAGCCCGTTGCCTGTGTGGTTTGGAGAATCAGAACTTTAAGGCAGGAGTTTGATTCCCAGACAAGGCTGAATTTGTTTCCAGTAACTCTGATGTTTGCCAGGTGTAAGTTTAATGACATTAAAGCATTAAAACAAGCAAAATCTCCCTGCCTTTTGCAATGTGCTGATTACAAATGGGATGGCTCAAGAGATGTTTGCTTCTATTGTTATATTTCACGGAGTATTTCCCTGAAAAGCTGCAGATCTGCCGTTTGATTCACTGGGTTCTCATCTACCCTCAGCGTCTCTTTAGACCGTGATGTCTTTGTAACAAGCATCTCCACCTCTGGGGCTTTGCTAGTCCAAATCTACGCTGGAACCTGTGCTGTGGGCACAGTGTTAGTGTGTTATATCTGTTACACCCTGCCCATCTACCCACCCTCCCACCAGCAATCACTTTTTTTCCCCTATGTATTCCAAATTCCTAAGCATTCATGCTAGGAACACAGCAAGAGTTGTGCAGCTGGAACAAGCAGGAACTTCAGGGCAAGCAGAGAATCACTGCTGGCATCCCCCCAGATAGCCCAGGAGCCTGCAGGAGCTTTGTGCGGGTGCTGTTATGCTCTCACTGGTATCCTAATACAGCATCCAGGATCCCAGATTACCTTTCTGCAAAGATCAGTCTGTGGGAGCAAGGTCCAGCCTCGCCAGCAGGCAAATGTGGCCAGCACCCAGCACCAGTGCTTTGGGATCAGCTAAGTTGTTCAGGCGCCCTTGGAAGTCAATGAGAATAAGCATGTGGGCTGAATATTCCTCCAGAAGAGCTGATTTCTTCCTGCAGCCTTAGCAAGGAAACCAGAATTTAGCTAAAGCTGGACGAGATGAATGTCAGCCCGTTTACCCAAGGCATCCTTGCTGGAGCAGAGTGACTCCTGAACTCAGGTTTGTTCTTGACCTGCATGTGAGTGTGACAGAAAGCACGTTGACTGGAGAGAGCAACAGCTCCTAAACCGCCGCTTTATCTGCTTTGACCTTTGCTGCCTGGGAATCTTCTTCTGGGGCTGCAGAACAGACTTGCTGCTGAGCCATGCCCAGAAATAGGGCACTTATCTCGGCAGGGCTGCTCTCACCTTCTTCTGGAGGTGAGCCACGGGGCCAGCACAGCCTCTCCCTTTCAATAGGCGAGTTTTCTTATCAAAATAATGTTTTGCCCTAAGAAGTTCCAGAAATTTAATTTCAATTTCATTTTGATGTGGCACTTTCTTCTTTCTGAAAGTGGAAAGTTTGATGGGGGTTTTATGATGGTGCCTCTTCAGCTGAGCTGTGTTTTAGAGGAAAAATAAATAAGCCCCATCTTCAAAAGGCGCTGCCCTCACATTCCTCCTGCTACAGGTTTTCAGCAAGCAGGTAAGTGCAAAGCGTGGATACAGAAAACAGCACGTGGTGCGGGTGAGAGCCACTCCCTTGGTCAGCTTTTGTTTAGACATTTGCAGTCCTGCTCTTGGGTTAAATCACCATGTTTCCTTTGCTTCCCTGAGTAAAAGCAGATAAGAGCACTCCTTCTCTCATTTTCCTCATCTCATGAACGCCCCTCTTCACTTGGCTGAACAACCTCTCTCTCTCAGCTGGCTTTGGCACTCTGATGGCAGTGGCAGAGGGGCAAGGGGGAGGTGTGAGTGTTGGCAAAGCAGAGGGGCTGGGCGCTGCCTTCATGCAGAACTCGTGAACTCTTGTTTTTCCCAGTTATGGAAAATAGATTTGGCGGGGGGGGGTCCCACTTATACTAGTCATAACTGCATTTTGAATACTGAGTAATATGCTCAATTGGCAGATTTGTATCTGCATTGGGGTTACAAACTGAGTCCCTGTTTTGTGAAACACACTTTACCACACAAGCAGCAATACACTAACTGTACCATGAAAACACTTTCCTCTGACGTGTGAAATTAATTTATTTATTAGTAGAAAATACAACAAACCACTTTGAAGTGGAAATACTACCGTGCGCTTTAGATTTTACTTTGATGAAGCCCACAATACCATTCCTGTTAACCGTCTGTTTGAATCATAATTAAATGGTGTTCCCATATGAAAAACAATCACATCATCCTCTATAATACAAGGTTCTATAAACGTTACAGAACAGAAATATTAAGCTTTAAAAGTTATGTCTCCTCTATTGAGAGGATTTGTTGTAGATTGTAATTATTTTTAGCTTTGAGTCCTAGCAAGGAAGCACAAGCTGTAATGTCCCTTCATGGGTTTGTTATAAAAGATTTCTGTGCTGCAAAGATGTCTGCAAATACGAGCTGTTCTGTCTTTGATTAGTGGGTGATTTCCAATTATTATGTTTTTTAAGTCTTCCCAGAAGCAGAAGCGATGCTTAGCAATTGGACCAGTTCCTTCAGCTTTTCCCAGATTCCAGTCTAATGACAGAGCAACTCCTGCCCTCCCAGCACGCTCCTGTGCAGTAGTGGCCATTAGAGAAAGACCCTGGAAGTTTGTACCCAGCATGACAACGGCTATTTCCAGTCCTCTTAATCCATCTGCTTAAGTGGCTCCCTCCCACAAGGAGTCAGATATTTAGAAACCCCTCCAAGCAGAGGTGTGGAGGAAGCATTCTGGCTAATATAACCTAGGCTTCAAAGCTCTGGAAGTAATTTTATTCTCAGAGCCAAGCCTTTTCCTCGGAAATTACGGCACAGAAATCCAAAGGAAACCTCAAAGACAAGGCTTATCGATTTAAATGTTTCTGACATCAGGTTTTATCTGATTTTCTTGAAGTACCCTCAGGCAGAAAGGTTACTCTTTTATTCCACAGTATAAGAAACAACGTATTTCCCTACCTTCATTTGTTTCCTGGAAACACCTTACGCCAGTGAGTCACCTCCTTTGAGCCCAATGCAATCACGCGCACTTGCTGAATGCCCTTTTCCAAACGAGATCCAACTCTGCCCTACAACAAATTTAGTTAAGAAACTGAAAAATATTCTTTCCTCTGTGAAGAAACAAATTTTCCAAAGCAAAGCTTAAGTTCTATCTCCATTTGTCCTCCTCCGGGACTCCGGTTTGAGGCTGACATCAGAGTTTCAGGTCAAACTTCTCTCTCACATACACCCACCTAGAAATACTCCACTAACCATAGTCTTGAGTAACCAACAGGGTTTGTGGACAGAAAAACCTTGATGAATTCTTGGTTTTGTAGTCACTGCTGTGACTCCACGCTGTGTGAGCTTGCCCCTGGGTTTGCCTGGGGAGCAAGGAAGGAGGAAAGCAACTGAGAACAGAAATATCTTTCCCCGCATGAGGTGCGCGTCCACCAAAACCCAGGGTTGGAGCAGGCTGCTTACCCTGACCATGCTGACGCTGGACTATTCTTGTCTGGCACATTTTGCCATCATCCTGCACTTCTGGAGAACCTGGGTTTGGTGAATCTCTTAGGATGCCATGACTTCCACCTTTCACAGGGTCTCTCCCTGACTGTGACCCTGCCAATCTCACATCCCATCAGGCAGGAGAGCACTGCCATGCCCCTGCATGGAGCTGGGAAGCGCAGGCAGCCTCAACTCTGCAGAGAATGACCTGCTCCCCCAGCACTTACTAGTCTTGGGACCATGCTGCTGCCCCAAGAAGGCTACAGGCCTGGGGAGGTGGGAGGCTGCTAGGACCCACTCCAACTGCTGACAAGTGCTCTGTTTTCTGCAAGTTTTCCAAGTCTGTTAAAGTCCTCTGTTTCACAGATTTTTGCACCAGATGATTTAAAGACCAGTTCCCACAAGAACCCAGCTCATGCTGCAATTTCTGTCCAAAGGGGAACTTGTATAACAGAACAGCCGAAACATCACTTTCTGTGAAAGTGCTGGGGAAACCAGGGCTTCCTCACTCCAAACTTCCTGGACATCTGTATCAACCTGACCTCTGGCCTCTCCAATGCTTCCATAAACGACCACTCCCCACAGCAATGTTGCGCCTCTGGGTCACATCCCTTTGGATGATGTCTGCTGTTCCTGACAAGGACCCAAATCTCCAGCTCAGAAGGGCTGCTTCTGCTAATCAGAAGCAATTTGACATCTGTGGCATTTGTCTCGGGGATGCTGAGATAAAGCCATAAGCTGCTAAGAACATAGCTGGCAGGGGAATGGTCACTTACAGTTGGTTTTGTGCCTTCTTCAGTAGGAAACTAGTAAACAAGAGGAGAAAACCTTTCCCTGCCAGGCACACACAGATCTTCAGGCTCTACCGCAGCTGCCATTTGAAGATCAGAAATCTCATAGCTGCATGAGAAGGGAGTAAAGCATGGGCAGATCCCCAATTTCACTATTGTCCGGACGTCCTCTCTTAAAGACAATCGTCAATGCTTGTCTCCAAGCCAGAGGGGAAACGGAGGTCGGGCAAAAGGGATTTCCAGGATCCTGTAAAAGGGATTCTTGGTGTTTTCCCCCCCCACTCCAGTTACAGGTTGGGTCGAGCAGATCATGTCCTTCACTTGCCCCATATTGGTGTGCCTGGAGTGGTACAGAGACAACCTCGGGGAGAGCTGGAAGGAGCTTTTGCTGCATTAAGCTGTATTTAAAGATGGAAGTTTGCACCCAGCCTGACAACGTGCATGCTAAATTTCCCACACCAAAAAGTAACAGTTTGATGAAAACTGGAACTGCTGACAACAGTGACAATATAAAGCCATCTCCGTCACTTAAATTACACAGTGGCAGGCTCAGACTCTCACACTGAGAAAAGGAAAAGTGGTATTTGGAGCACACAGCAAAAGCAACATTTTGCTTCTTGAAATGGATTAGTTTTCTTTGAGATTAAGCCAGCGTCCAGAATGGCACAAACATGTGCTAAAGTTACTGGCAAAGTCCAGTTTACAACAAAGTAGTCATCTAGTAACACAGAGTAATACTGTGACTCTGCTTTAAAGGACTTGCCTAAATGTAACGGTTATAGCTCAGCTCTCAACAAACGCAGGTTTTTTCTTGCTACAATGCCCCTGAATCACTGAATTGGCTCCAGCCTTTCTTTATGTTTCTATCCCATGCACACCAGTTCAAGCTGGCCTGGCATAAATTCCAAAGCATCCTGTGTGAGCCGGGCTAGGGAAGGGTGCCCACTGACACAGCCCTAGCTCAGCTCTCCCTGCTTGCACTATTGATTTCTTAACCCTGATGGTACACGGAATAAGATAAAAATCCAAAACTAACGTATTGGTGTCTACAGAAAACCCTCTCCTCAAGGCATTGCATAAATATTCAAACCTAAAGGGCACTTCTAGATCTAGGGGAAGCAGAAAAAAGAGTGGATTTAGCACCATCTTTTATAAACTAGCCACCATTCTCAAAAACACAACATCCAGCAAGTGACGGAGCCCTGCCACAGGCTGATCTGATTTCCAGTACCTTCAGCCAGGAGAGCACGACGGTGTGACAGCCATGGCTGTGCCATATGCAGTTCCCGAATGTCTCAGCCCTGTCACACCCGTGCAAGACTCGGCTCTCACTTCCCGAAATCGATGGCAGCTCCTCACCCCCTTGCTGGCTGCGCTTTGCTCCACGCACCATCCACAGTCATGTTCCACAAGCGCCTCCTGTTTTGGGTAAGTTTGCTTTAATTTTATTGCAATAGTAACAGCTCTTATGTTAGCAGGAGGCAAAGAGAAACCCTGGGATGCTGCAGAGGGGGCCTCCTCCTCGGGGATGTGCTGGTTATCACATTGCCATGGCAACTGCTCCATCCAGTCCCACTGTCCCCATGCAATGAATGGGAAATGTCATCTGGTCCAGGAACCTGCTTCCTGTGCATAGAGAGAGGCTGGTGGTGCTCCGACAGCCTTCACAGTCCTTGACAGGAAAATCCTTAGCTTGGTCTGTCAGTTCTGCAAACTCTCATCACCAACGTAAATGCGAAGAGAGCATTAAAAGCATTTGGGGGATTCCTTCACCTCCTGAAACACCTGCTACCTCAAGAGATGCCTGTCCTGGCAGCAGGTTTAGGGCAAATAAAAGAAAATTACATTTGAGAGAGGCTGTAATTAAATCATCGAAGTTTTTGCTACAGGATAGTGTAACGGCCAAAAATATAAATAATCCCACCGAGAGCTTAGGGGAAATCATGGAGTGCATCTCCACTGCACAGCCGCACACAGGTCTGTGGGCAAGGCCACTCCAGGAATACTTGAGCCAAAAAAGCTGGTGGCTGGAGGCTGAGGAGAGGAAAACCAGGGAGGGACCCCTCTAAATGCTCGGATGCTGTTTCCCAAGCACCAGTACGGGTCGTGCCAGAGACAGAGTGGGCAGAGCTCTGAGTGCAGAGCAGGCCAGTGTGTGCATTCCCTTGCTCTGGCAAGGTTCACAGGCAGGTTTCGTCAAACAGATCGCGTGGCGTTACTAGCAAGGGATGCAGGTACCAGCAAACCCCAGCCATGGGGTGTCCAAGCAGCTTGTCCACATCCTCTGCTCCAGCTCCTCTTCGTGGGGATACAGGAAGCACCACCCCATGCACTTCTCCTGCCCTTCCCTCTCTCCCTGCCCCACAAGACTCCCTGAGATACACACGCTGTGTGCAGCACCCTACAGCCTGGGCTGCAGGAGCCTCTGCTCCCCACCCAGGTCATCACCCAGGCACCTACAGCAGCTCAAAGCTGGTGAGAAGTTGGGCTTCCACTGCCGGAGCAGCAATTCAGAGGCTCATCTGCGTGAAGATGCCACCAGGACAACACTGGCAGGACACACTTTGGTTCTTGGGGAAAAGAGAGTAAGGGGAAACTTAGGTTTATAGACAAGTTAAACATTTTCATCCTTTAAAGAAATTCAATAGCTATTTGCAGTTGTCTTTGTCCCTAATATTTTGGTTTTGGGTTTGTTTCGGTTTGTTTGCAAACTGACCCAGAAAAGTCATTGATTCAAACATGCAATTTAGTTATAATGAGGATTTGTTTGAAGACACTAAACAAGAAATTCTCGTAATTGTAAAACTTCTTCCGTTCTGATTTGGAGGCAGCTCACCTGAGGCTTACCTCATAGAAAATTCAGGCTACTTTAAGATTTATCAACTGAATTTAATGTAGCATTTTCTCTTATCATTACACACTGCAATGATGTGTGCAAATGGAGTTCTAGCCGCGAGAAGCCCTATTCAGGGCATATCTTGTTCTTACCCTATAAGTCTAAAAAATTAAGGATTTGCCCCCACTATTGCAGAACATCATCTAAGGAAAGTCCCTTTTCTGTGCAGATCAATTGCTTTCCATGAGGACATGAACCCATAGCAACAGCAACATGGTTGAAGGAAAATGCTTGCAAAACATTCCTTCCCAGCACTAAACTAGATCTAGAACTTATTTATTCCTGTTCAGGTAAGTTGCCCTTAAAACTACTTTGAGGCCTAATGAGAAACATTTTAAAGGCAGTGAAAACCAGTGATCCCAGTTACCTTCGGAAAAGTTGCCTCTGCTTCTAGCTATAACCTTTCTCTTGCTTCCCCTGGGAGAATTAATGCGGGGAAAGGTGGATTCTAATGTGATCCTTGAAAAAGCACTTTCCCCACCACAAAGGCAAACACCCGCCATCCTGAAGCCAAAACTCCTGAAAATAAAGAAAAAATGACCTGTTCCTAGCAGCTTTTTGAATTACTTTGAGGTTGCCCAGGTCCCTCTCTTGGCTTCTACAGCTCCTGCAAAACTGCTTCGTCACCCACATACCACTCGTAGTGTTTGGGGATTCCTCATCCTTAAGGACTCAGGAGCTACAACAGTGACTAACCACAACGTCATTTCCGAGGAGGCTGAAATCCCTTCTCCGATAGTCGCTCGCTCACCCACTTGTCTATGCTGTACTATTTCTTGCCTCTCTGTTTCTTTTCTAGATTTGTTTGTATACGAGTCTGGTGCGTACATATGTCCACACCCCTCTATCGTGCTATAATGAGTTGTCTCATACTGTAGCTTCCGTATAGCTGCTAAAAGGAGTGTTTTAAATAAACACTGAATGTAGACTCGAGAGAGAGGAAGAAGATTTTCAACTGGAAGGGAAAGGAAAAGCAAATTAACTGGTGTTCACAAGGAAGCACCGGCAGAGCATCATCCCAAGGGTGAGATTTCATCTATTATGATTGGGGATGGCACGGGGGCAGCAGAAAAGCGGGGCTTTAAGGGCACTTGTACTAATAGAGCAGGAGGATGGTACAATGCAGTGTTGGTCCATGGGGTCACTTGTACACATGGAAGAAACCCCTCCTCTCTCCTAAATCCGGGAGCTGCTGAGGGCATACCTGTCTGGCAGCTGGCAGTGCACAGAATTCAAATGGTCTCCACGGGGGACTGCAGTCCATTTCTTAAAGCAATCACTGCCACGGACCCACCATTCCCATGAGGTTTTTTTCTAATTGAAATAAATAACATGGGCACTTTTCCTCAATTATCTGTTCCATGGAAAAGAAACTGTGATTTTTAAGTGCTTATGTATCCTTAAGTGCTTATACACACAGAGCAGAACATGAAGAGACCATATTTAAAAAAAAAAACAAAAACCACAAACCAAAAAAACCATCAGGGAATGGACTGCTTTGGGCTTGTGAGATAGCTGAGCTCTCAAATAACAAGGACCAATTGGGATATTAAACATCATTCCTCCCTCATTTAAAATAAATAAATAAAGCTGACAAGCAAGCTTGCCGTCCCGTCAAAGCCTCCGGGAAACAGGGACAGGCGAGAGGAATGGTGCAAATCAATCTGCATTATGTTACCTCACCAGGAAGACTTGAAGGGACTACACAACATTTTCATTAATCTTGTATGCTGCTGCTCTGTGTCATCCCAGATTGCATCAAGACGAGACAAAGGCAGCAGTCACCGCCAGCACATGGGCCAGAGGAAAGAAAGAGGAGAGAAGGACCAGACCTCTAATCAGGACCCGGTGAGAGGAAAAGGAGAGGATTTAATGCCCAGTCCAGGTTCTTCCAGCTCAGCAAGAGTTTTACTGTGACTGATGAAGATGAGCCAAGAGCCTTTGAGTGTAGAACTTCTCCACCTTTCTGGACAGCCAGGAGCAAGTACTGTGTTGGGTTGGTCATGCCCATGCTGGAGCAGCACGGCATCTCTGCATGTCCCAGTTGAGATATATGGGTTCAGAGCTCCCCAGGGAGGACGGTGAAGAGGTTCAGCCTGGGAGCATGTCCAGGGAGAGCAGAAGCCCATCATGGCCAGTCACCACACAGAAGGAGATGTAGCTGTCCTCCTGCAGCTCCTTGGCAGTGAGCAAAGGCATGGGGAACTCCTGCTTAGCCATCCAGCTCACAATGGGAAAACACCTTGCATGTACACCGAACCCTTAAAACACAAGATCTTCGACTTCTCAGTTTATCTGAGGGAGATTTTAAAAGTGGTCATAGACAACAAGAAGATTCCCTTGTCCACATTTGGCTGTGTTTTACTACTGTACCGAAGTTGATACGCTGTTAGCATCAGCACAGCCCCCAGCAAGAAGATAGGCTTGTTTATGCATTTTGCCTCTCAGTCCACAACACGCTCCTTAGCGGGCCGTGGACCTGTGAATGAGCTAACCCTGGCAACACAAGCTGTCCCAATTAAAAAATAAATCAATCTGTGCACACAGCCCCTCAAAATCATTTAACTTTGCCCCCTGGGTTGAATCCTGGCTACATCTGACACACTTCAAGTGCCCGCCTTTCCACACATAGTCTGCCTCTTTGCAGCTGTCACAGTGAAAAATGCCCCCGGTTTATGCCTCAAGTCTTTCTTCTATTCATGTACCCATGGCATTAGCACAGAGACATATTGAAGGTTGCTGTATTCGAGCTTTTTCAACCAGAAAATCTCTAGCTGTCCTAATTTGGGGCTGTAGGTAGTCAGTAGGAGGGGGTAGGCACATACTAAAAAAGAAAAGACCCAGAAAACACAAACCCAACCCAATGCTTGAGTATTATCCCATAAAACAACTCCCGCGTGATGCTTTCAGTTCAAATCCAGTTTGACATTAAAACTTGCTTTAACTTCCCTAGGGAAAAAAAGCATGCTGAGACTAAGTGTATAAAACAAATCTGAAGATTTGTTCATTAAGCCCGGTTAGACTTACAATGGACCAAATACACCGGCAAAAGTCCTGAGCTCTTCATCTTTAACTCTAGCAATTGTCAGGCCAAAGCTGCAAACGCAACGAGAAGTCCCCCGGCGTAGGAACACCCACCCTCTGCGGTGCACGGGCACTCTTTGAAGAAGATAGGAGGAGTCAGAAACAAGCACAAAAAGAAAGTGGCTTCCAATACCTGGCATCGTTTCACATCCCTCGCACAAGCAGCCTCAGAGTGCGTGTTACAGGTTGGGGCTCTCTCCAGAATTACTGTTGTGTCCTCACTGCTGGAAAACTGAGTAATATTTCATAACGACCTCTTCAGTCAACGTTGCCCTCTTTTGTTCACGGAAAAGCTCTAGAAGGGAAGTCTCAGCATCCTCCTATGCGCACACGCAGACCCTGGCATTCAGTCTCCCCATCTGTCCCTCCAGCCTGTCCGCAGGCACTTTTTGGCCTGTCTTGACTGTCGGGAGCCAATTATGGAGATACCCTGAAATCAGCCAGGCACCGGCTGGTCACAGCTGGGCCACGTACAGACTCAGCACATTTAATTCCACGTCAATACACCTAAGGCATGAATTAAGAGTCGCTTGTTGTAACTCCGATTTTTCTCCCCTGGGGATTTTTGTAGCAGTAAAAGCACAGCTTTTTACATAGGCATGAAATCCGCACACAAAACAGTGAAATCAAAGAGCTGGGTCTGGCTTTCCTTATTCACTTGGAAGTAATTGAAAAGTACCAGCAGTGAAGTTTTCCACATCATTCCATTGGCTCTGTTAGCCAAAGTTTTAATACTTTCTCATTAAGGAGCTTTGAAAAGCAATAAACATCTTGTATGGAAATTGTACTGTACAGTTTTGAGCTAAAAAATTAAATTGGTGCTAGAAATAAGACACTGACAAACAGCTTCAAAAATCATGTTCATCCTTGTCACCCAAATAATTATTACATCAACCAATGGAAAATTCCTTCCCCTCAGTAACCGTGGAAATATTTAAAGGTTGCCAAAGCCCTGCAATTGTGGATTTCCCAATAGTTTCCCATGTGATGTGGGAACTCAGTGTATCATGCACAGAAAATCAGGGCTTCATGCCACAGAATGCAAAAATGTACTTTAATTATCACAACAGAAAGTGAGAGTTGGTCAAAAGACAGAAACCAGAATAACTCAAAATCAATATTAGACTGCCACCAGCTTGTAGAATGTGTCTTATCTGTCTGCCTTGTTAGAATCAAACAGAGCCAGACACTGTATCTATCAAAGGTTGTGAAACAAGGCAATTCAATTTTTGTGAGTGTGAAGCTATCACAGCTATGAATATGGATGAGGCCGCCGGCAGCGGGGCCTCTGTACAACCCATCAAATGTTGCTGGAATGAGTTGAATGGAAAAGACTCAGTCAAAATTACTTTGGCCTCTGACCAGCTACCAGAGCTGCTAAGCTGCGGGAGCAGAGCATGGCGAGAACGGCTCCTCTCTTGGGTGCTGAGACTGGGATGAGGCTGGGGAAAGCAGGTCCAGGTGAAAAGAGGAGACACTTGTGCCCAAACCAGTACTACCCTGGTCCTGGATGCATCAGCACCAGGCTCCACAGTCATGTGAAGGGAAGCAGAGCCCACTCTGGACACCTTCTCCCCCTCCCTTCTCATTTTTCCCTGTTCTCCTGGTGCTCGCCTTTCTTCTTTTCCTTGCAGGTTTTCTCCAAGGATCGTCTATCACATTTGCGTGTCTCACCTCCTCCCTTTCCTCCTGGTCTCCGGTGCAAGATAGTCTCTCATCGCTATCTTGGCCCCTCAAGTACCACAACACCGTCACCTTTAGGTGACTCCCATGTGAGTTCTGCCATCAACAAGCCAAGGAAGTCACACAGGATCATCTTATACCATCTGAGCACCTTTCAGAGCAAATCACTGCCTTCCCTTTCAAGTTGTTTTCCTTCTGCAGCACAGTGAGTTCAGCCTAACAAAGGGAACCATCCCATCCCCACCTCTTTGCTGCACGAGTCTTCTGCTGCAGGAGCAGACTCCATTAATTCTTGCAAGTAGATTGTTAAAACTGGGCTAACACGGCCTGAAAAAACGGTCCAAAAGGAATCTGCTGTCATCAGAGGAGCAGCCCAGCCTCCTCTGGTGCTGCACAGAGGAGAGGAACTCCCTGTCACTTCAGCTCAGCTCTCCCCAGCACAAATGACCTGACTCCAGCTCTTCCACAGGGCACATGTGATTCCTCAGCACCAACACCTCCAGCAGACTCAGCAGGTGACGTCAGCAAGCAATGCCAATCTATGATTATTTTTCTTTGACACTTTAGATCACTGCACTTAAAAGCATTTCCCCCAATTTTCTTGTTTTGGTTCTGTGTGTATCATTATCCCAGGATCATTTTGAGACTAATTGACCCTGCACGTGTCAAGTGAAAAGAAAATCTCAGACATTCTTAATGTAAAAGTTGCCACTCTCTGTATTTGTAAGAAATCATTATTCCACAAATCCATTAAGTGCTGGACTGCCCTGGCTCTAGGAATATTGGTGGAGGGAAAACACACTAATTAATTCTGCTTCTACACATCAGGGCAAGCTACCAAGTACATACAAGAAACATCAATCCTTTAGCTGTCAGTCCCATCTCCTTAACTCCTCTCTCCCCAAAAAAGCTCCTCAAACATTGTGTTTAGCAACACAATGACAGGGCAGAATGTGCCTTGCACTAAGGCATTTCTCCCCCTTTTACTGCATAGCTTTGAGTGCCTGAATCTTGCCTTCTGGTAAGCCTCTAAAATAGACTTAACAAAGCACTGCTACTGCAGTTTCGGAGCACTTTGGTCACTGATTTGGCCTTTTCTCCCTCACCTCAGAACTGCTGTTAGCTCACTTCAGACTTCCACAAAAAAGCTCACAACAAATCCTTTCTCTCCAAGAAGCTAATTCACTGTCTAGGGGTTTTCTTCCTGAAACTAGAGAGGTGTATAATAGAGCCAATCTTGAGGGAGTTTTGCTTATAAGTGACGGTGCTGGTCTTTTGTGTTTTGTTGAATCATTCAGAAGGCCACCTTGGCCAAAACCTGGACTCTGGCTATACAGAAAGGCACGGACAATGCACAGCAGTTTCCGTTTGCTTTCCTGCACCAGTGTCTGCAAGGTTGTGAGATAAAAAAGAGTCAGCTGCTGAATGGCTCTTCTAGGCCCACAACATCCCTGACTTCATGAGAAGGCTTCCTTTGGGGACAAACCTTTCATCAACAAGGGAATAATTTGGTTTCATGCAGCATCACATTTCCCCAAAGCCTCCTAAGGGTTAAAATGATTCCAGAAACTATGTTCCTTTCAAATACACCTGGACACCACCATATACAGACCAGGAGAGTTTGGAAAGCTGGTTCATGGGGACTTATTCTACTTACTGGCTGGCCGGATCTCTCGGAACATCGGCAGTGACTGATGTGACACTCTTGTTAGATGTGTTATTCCACAGAACGCCTTAGAAACATGAAAATCCTAATGAGGTGAGATGGTGTCTGAATATGCAGTGTCCTTCCCCAGAGCAAGTCAAGCCTGGTGTCTGCCTGCAGCTCCCTGCACCGCTGTTTGCATTCATACAGCAGGAAATGAAACCTCTGGGGCTGATGGGGAACAGTGATTACAGAGATGAAAGAATCAGCACTTGTAAACGTGGAATTAAGCCTTTATTGAATTTGTGATTATTTCTCAACAGCAAATCGAGTAGGTCTTTAATCTAATGTGCTGATTACAGGTGACTCACCTTTCCAGACAAATCAGGGTTTCATCAAAGAATAACAGCCTAAAGCAACATCGTTGCTGAGCTGGAAATGTGGAAGAGGCTGATGGGGACAGACTTGAAACCACATTTCCTGCCACACACAGCAGAGTGACCATATGCATCACCCACCCTTACAGGGTTACTGTCCAAACCTGGATTAAGTTAGAAATAACATAAATATGGCAAGTGAGTAAATGGAAGATTGTGTCAATACCACATCAACCGACTTTCTCAAAGCCTCCCTTACACCAACAGAGAACAATGACCTAAGTGCACTTACTGCATGATGCACGCTGACTTTTGTGGGCAGAGATACCCTGAGCACGGATAATTACATAAACTAACATAGCACGAAGTGAATACAAATTAAGTCTCGAACTGGATTGATACTTCAGCCTTCAAGCAGACAGATATTATTACACAAGGACACTAATATTTCCATTTATTTCAGCAGG
>NW_010426262.1:31770-46716 GCF_000710305.1 Buceros rhinoceros silvestris | reverse complement strand
GGGTTTGCATGCTTTAGTCACACCAAGTATCGTTTTACTGCTAAGATACCCTCGAGTGGCTCATGAATTCAGCAGCCCCTAGATTCTTGTGCTGCTGTATCTATCACCAGCCCTGCATGACAAACAGTAATTATAGGCTGCTGTCAGACTGGTAACATCCTCAACAAGTAGAGCTGAACTCTTGAACATCAGTGTGCCAACCAAACCAACACAGAGCTCCTCTAGAAAGAGAGATTAACTGAAAGCAAGGAGGCCAAATCCTGCTCTCATTTACCCCATCTGGATGGGCTGTGTGGATCGGACTGCCAAGACGATTTGGCAAGTTGCAGCCTTCCAGCAGCACAGGCTTTTTTGCACAGGTCCTGAAAACAGAATGCAAATGCAGGAGCTGAGCTGGAGGGGCTATGCCAGCCAATGCCAGTGCAGCTCTGCAGGTGGTTTACACTGGATCCTGATCTGTACACATTTAAGTCAGATTTCCCATTCTGGCTGGCTAAAAATACTAATCTTGAAACTCCTTCTCTCCCACCAAAGTCACACAGTATAGTTCAAGATGGTTATTTTTTTTTCTTTGTAAAGGGGGAAATATTTTTGCATCTTAAAAAGCAAAAAGAGAGACATTCCTCAAAAACAGAGTAGAGACTAAGCCTGATAAAAATTTGTCTAGAAGCAAACTATTAGATGAAGTCTTAGAAACCATTTCCCTGAAGACAAGGTAATGGGACTGTGTAATTCTCATTCAGGATGAGAGTGAACCAAAAACTGAAACAACGTATTTTATTCAAACTCTCAAACAGGAAGGCGGCCAGGGTTCAATGCTGTGCCAATAAGCTCCCTGACAGGGTGCATTTGTAACTCGGGCTATTCATTTTTCCCAACAGGGATTCCAAGATATAGTAGGAAACTGCCCAGCTGCTGAAGTGTAGAATATACAGGTAACAAGTCTCATTTTGCTCTGACGGCCAAGGCAGCCCTAGCGATTTCTGGGTGATCAGGTCCCATATGATCCTACTCTCTACATTTGTGACCATGCCCTGGGAGGACAGAAGAGCTTGGCTTTGGAAGTTCAAATGAAAGGAAGGAAACTGATGTGGAAACAACCTTAAGGGATTTTACTGCTCCACAAACAAGTTAGGAAAGCACACAGCTGGTTCTCCATGTGAGCCTGGGTCCAGCGAGAAAAGCAGAGATTACTCTAGAGCAGGACTGATGCCATTCAGCCCACCAGAGCTGGAGCAGGAACAGGCATGAGCTGGCAGAGATGGTGGGGAAACATCTCCCTGGCAAAGAGTAAGAAAGAAGAGAACAAAAGATAATTTTTTTCCCCAACTAAGACCAGCCCGAAGGTGCGTGTGTAACAGCCAGCTGTACTCAACACTTCAGGCAGCGACCTACCTCAATTCTCAATTCTACATCTGCTCAGGCTGGACATAAACATGGGTAGGTCTCCCACGCTTGGCCCACAATGCAGGCAAGTCCCTAATGGGGGCTGGCTCCAGATTTCCAGCCAGTCCCTGATGCTGCGAAAGGGGAGGTCTCCCTGCAGCAGCTGTACTGGTTGTTTACAAAAAAAGCAAAACAGAAAACAAACCAGCCTAGAAAACATCAGGTAAATTTTTAGAGACACTTAATACAACAAAGCAGCTTCAGATAAGGAGAAACAAGGGGGTCTATCCTTCCAGTTACCATCAGGGCACTAGAAGAACATTGATGAATCACTAGAGAAAGTTGGAAGTATATTTTTGTGGTCGAACAGCCTTACGGACTTAGAATGAGAGAGAAGAAGGGCCAGCAGGGGCTAGCACAGGGGATTCAGTCGTGTCTGGTGCACTGACAGGCTCCTCTCCACAGGCACTGCATGGTCCTGCACACCAGCTGGAGCTGCGGGGACCTGAGACCTCTGCAGACCTTCTCCTTATCTTCTCCCAGCAGGTGACTCACACGGGGTGGGGGCACATTCTGTCACATGACCTGCAAGCCCAAATAAGGGAAAACCCTGCTACTTATCCTGGTGCAAGTCAGGAGGGACCCCCCAGCCAGCGAGGGCTTCCATTGTGGGCAGAACAGCATCGCGGGCAGGGGCTCTTGGCCCAGTGGCCGCACTGTAGAGATTTGGGGGCACAGGCATCCCACTGCAATCCATCCAGCCACAGCACATACACAGTAGCCATTTGAGTATTTAGCCCTTCTCTTGGGCAAATTTTATGTCCTGGAGTGTTTGCCTACCCTAGCGAACAGACAGGCAGTGCCAGAGCTGGTCCCGAGTCCGCACAAGCTGCAGCAAGAGCATCGCCTACCTACAGTCTAAGGGGTCCACAAGGTGCTTAATTTGCTCGGCCTGAAGCTGAGCGAACATATTCACCAAAGGTGACTATGTCCAGGCACTGCTCCCCTAGAGAAGGTGCCAGCCCTGAATCTTTGTGCTGCTTTTCATCTTCCCTCAGTAGCCTCTCAACTGATCCAAGAAATCTGGGGGAGTACTTCATGGCATCCCCAGAACGGCCAGTTCAAACTCTCACAGCTGGGTACTTGGACCTTCAGCCCCGTGTTGAAATACGAGCAGAACTCTGTTGAGTTTGGATGAGGTGGGCTTTTATATAGAGCATCAGTTTGTGACCATACGCTACACAGCAGCTCTGCTCCTGTTTATACAATTATTTTATAGTGTCAAGGGTAATAACAGAAGATGAAGTGATAAAAATACGTCTAAGCAGGATACATGCCACAAGGGTTGGGGTTTCTACGGAAGACAAGACTGTGTAAAACTAACAAAAGAGCTTCAAAGTTTTCTGTCATGTAAGTCAGTTAACAGGTATCTCAAAGTATAGCCTGAGAATTTATAAACTCAATCTTTTTTTTAGTACTTATTAGTCAGATTTGTAAATCAGTAGCACTATTTCTAAACTTATTTTATGAAGCTTAAATCCATTTCTTAACAGTTGAACCTTTAGTGTCTAATAACAATATCTAAAGTTGTGGGGTTAGGGTTTACCGGCTGTTTTACACATCTGTAGCAATACACAGTTTAAAAACCAAACCGTAAAGAAATGCGGGTATAACAAAACAAAACAAACAAAATAAACAAACAAACAAAAAAAAAAGGAAAGAAATCCTAGCATGTAAGGCAAGAGGAAAGCAATGTTTTTCTTACCGGGAACTAATTTTACAAATGGAGCCCCTATTTCTGTAAATAAACATCTGCCTTCTCATTAGCTTCACATCAACCTATACTGAAATATACATCAGAGAAGTCTGTCAGCGCAGTCACAAAGGAAAAACAAGAGCAGAGTTTAAAAGCAAAGCCTTCAAAAATCGTTATGCTTTTCAAGTCTAAGCAGTAAATAGGACAGGAGAATGACAGCAGAGTTGGCAACAGAATCCCATCACTAATAAAATTTCTTCTTTCTTAAGACATAAAACTTACGGTCAACTGTCCACAAGTGGTTTGCAGAGAAGGGAGCTAAACATGAGATCCTGACATACCGTAAAATCACAGCCCCAGCAAATGCACTCAAGGGTCCCAACTGTCAGCCAGCAAACAAGCCCAGCAGACATGGTTGGTGGACTGCAGAGTGCCTAAGGCTCCAAATGTTTTCTTTTGTGCTTCTTAAGAAGGAAAAGGTGAATCTAGCTTCTAAAAGAGCACAGGATCAATACAAAAGGGAACATAAGAAGAAGATAAAAATTAAAAAAAAAAAAAACAACATGTACTTAAAAGTACAGAACAATCTGTCTTTCCTGAGCAAGCCCTTGCGTTGCACTGCTGAGTCACCCACGGGTTTGCACAGCAGCAGGTGACATTTCTGAGGCCGGTACCTCGCTTGACGAGGCTCTGTAAAACTAACATGGGAGTCCCAGGGCACAGAGGACTCATCCCTCAACCCACGCTGGAATTGAGGGGACCCTTTTTTCCCACGGAGCCAACATCCATGCCCCGTAATGCCCACATCTCTCTGAGGCAACTCCCCTGGCTCTGCTGGATTTACTTCTTACCTGATATCCTAATTTCCGCCGGCCAAGTACTGGATGTTTTCTCAGGATTTCTGAAGCACGATCACATATGGCACTGGAATTCACAAGAGGGGGAATCAGTCCCCATGAAGAATCAAATGGGATGATATGGAGGATGCTCTGTTCTACTTTCCAGGAAAAAAAGACACTTAGTGATCTGCCCCCACAGCACCCCAAGTGATGGGAAAGTAGCTTGCCAGAAAAAGCACAGAGTGCTCCAGTCTGATCCAAAAAAGTGACTGAGCATGAAATCTGTAGGCCTGATCTGATGCTCTGTGACATGTATTGTGGGTTTGATGAGAGAGGCCAGAGTGCTCAGCACTTTGCAGGACTGAAGTGTCTGCCCTGGATTAGAAACAAAATAAATTTTAAAAGCATCTCCTTAGCCCCTGATATTCAGAAATTGAATTACTTTAAAAATTCATCTCTCTCTTGTAAAAACACGCTATCATTTTATCTCAAAGTTTTAGTTTACACAAAGAAAAACTTTGTGTTCTCTTTTGAAGAAGTGGTATTTTGTATAACCTCTTGCCCTGGCTTCCAGTCTCGGAAGAAACTATAAGCAAATAGTAAAATGCTTTAAATAGTTCAAAGTGCCTTTCACAGAAATCTTGGTGTCTCATAGCAAAACTAAGCAAACAAGGGTATCCCTGGCCAGCACAGCCGCTCCACTGCCTGTGCTCAAGGGCATTTCATAGCTTAAGCAGCAACTCTAAAGTGTGTACTATTAAGAAGAGCATGTTAAAAAACACTTAGTACTGGTTTCAACCTGCTGCTACTGAAGACAACAGCAGAGCTGCCATTTACTCTTGCAGGCAGAGATAAGTAATGTCAGATGATGCTAACCTGGATGGTGCAGCACGTTCCTTCTCCACGTGGCTGAAGTGAGAGCACGCAACAGACTCCACCCCCATAGCCACTGAGTATCATACTCACATCAGTGAGTATCATGTGGAAATTTAAAGTTACTCTCTCTCACTCTCCTGGACCTGCCAAACATCTGACCTGAAGTATGAGTGAGTTTTGAAATCGTGACGCAAATCAGAGAGCTGGAAGCTGCAGGCTTTGCACCTCTGAGCCAACCACCAGCTCAGATATAGCATTTCCCTATTCCTTCAGACATGTTATGCTCCTTAAAATTTGATACCTCATTGGCTGTAATTTTTCTTCATTCTTATCAATATTTCTCTCCTTGATTTTCCCTTTCATTTTCCTGTTGCTGTTAAAAATGCAACAATTTTCCAGCATGTCCTTGCATCCTCCATTCAGAAAATGTAAGCAGAACAACCTGATCAGGTAGATCTCACTTTAAAACAATACGGATGCTGTTTCTCGGGCCCGTCTAATCCCCTGCTTTGGGTCACTCCCAGGAATTCCTAACCAGCTTTCCTCATGCACTCCTACCCACCATGCCAGGTGTATGACAAGGAGAACTCAGGGTAGAAAGAGCTGCTCCAAACTACCATGCAGGGCAACAGCGAGCTCAGCCCAGCCAGGTGCACTCCCCTTGAAGGCCACAACGCAGCTAAATCAACACCCACAGTGTAGGAGCTCCATGTCCTGGTTATCCCCATAGCGGCACCTTTCCAGGATCAGACGCAGAGCACTTTGCAGGACTGATTTTCCTCCCAGTGCTGGAGATATTGGACATGCACCAAGGCTGGCTGGCTGCGAGTTTCCTGAAGGTATAAAACGTTAATGTCTTACGGTGGTTCACGAGAGATTAGTCCAAGGACTGCACTGAAGTCGGCAATGACCTAAGGCTTGACATAAACTTGTTCTGCGATCACATTTACTTCTGAAGACTGATAAATTCAGCATCTTTCACACACTTTTGTGTCAAGGGTTAGACCTGGGCCGGCTAACTAAGCAAACAAGAGTATCCCTGGCCAGCACAGCTGCTCCACCGCCTGTGCTCAAGGGCATTTCATAGCTTAAGCAGCAGCTCCAAAGTGTGTACTGTTAAGAAGAGCATGTCCTCTATTATCCCCTTCCCCCCTTTTCCCCCCAAAATCCCAGGACGTTTTGACAAATCAGTCTCTAGTTTGCTATCACTGGAAAGTAAGAGTGTAACTCTGTGAATTGCTTTTGGAGAAGTATTTGTCCACTGCCCCTATGTTGAGGCACTGGCCAAGTGCAAAGAAAGAGAAGTCTCTGAGCAGGTAGGCACTGTCACTCATGTGGGGCAGAAAGCTGTGCAGCACATCCCCTCCCATGCTGCTCGTGCGAAAGCAGGGTAATAACTTCCACAAAGTTTAATGCCTCCCCATGCAGATGGAAAACTGGTTCTAGGTAATGATCCAAAGAAGCCCTGAGAACATATAATGACTAAAAAAGTTCATGCTGATATTGCCTTAATAAAACCAAGGGCCGCTAGGTTATGAACCATCAAAAATAAATGTAGAGATGAGAAAATTTGGGGAGTCTCCCGAACAGAATCCAGGGGAGAGTGAGCTCATGGTGTTGAAATCCACTCCTACTCTGTTTCCTCTACACAGCTTGAAAAACAGCTCTATCTTCAACACAGTTGGGTAAAAATTCCCAGGTGTCTCCACCATATTTTTCCCCCCTACTTGGCAGAAGCAAAAAGGCTTCTGCAATAGAAAGAGTTCCTTCCCATTTTAGCAGCCAAAGTTCCTTTTTATGGGAATATTTCATGCCTTTTTACCCCTCAGGTAACCCTCTGGCAACTACTCCTGTCCTTTGCTACACACATAGATCCCTTTTCTATTTCTCTTTCAGGAGTCCTACGACATCACTTCTACCTAGCGAAGTGAAATAATCACAGTGCTCCTTCAATGCTAGGTATTTTAGCCTTATTTTAATACTATATTTACTTTCTTAGATTGTCACTGCTCATATTTTTGCAATTCTCATGTGCTGCTTTCTATGAGCACTAAAATTCACAATTTCAAAGACAGAGAGACGACCGAGCTCTGCAGCTCCCTGCTTTGGAGCAGGTGCCCAACCATGTGCAGGTTCCTTGCTCAAAGGCTGAAACTCCACCTGGGGATGCTCCACCCTTTGAGAGGAAGAGCAAACCACCATCACGGGTGGGCTGAAGGG
Organism: Buceros rhinoceros silvestris; assembly: GCF_000710305.1. NCBI lineage: Eukaryota > Metazoa > Chordata > Aves > Bucerotiformes > Bucerotidae > Buceros > Buceros rhinoceros. The sequence continues at coordinate 39,639 of NW_010426262.1, read as the reverse complement.
AATGAATTTGGTGTGCACATCAAAAAATACACACAACTCATACAGGACTCTCCAGAATGTGTACAAGACGGAGTTCAAACACAAACTGACCAAGTAATTTGTGTGGATGAAGTGTAGTGGGATGCATCTGTTGCAGAGGAAGAGGGGAGCAAAGTTTGCAGAGTACTGGGGTGGTCTGACCCTGGAGGGAAATGAACTGGCCACCCAAAAATCATTATTAATGCCAGTTTCCTAGACTACCAACAAGGGCTAAATTTATTGCTGTCAGCAGAAGAGAGCATAGGAAATAACCAGCTGCTGGGGGCCACTCGATGTGCAGCGTGACCAATCACCATGGGAATCCAGCAAGACACAGAAGCAAGGCCAGCTGTGCTTCTTAATCCTCTCTGCTGAATACTTGAAATTTTAAGCTGACCTGAGAGTAAGAGCAGAAACCACCAAACCACTGAGTTTTCCTACCTTAGTCCCAAGCAATGAATGAACAGTATTTTTATCTCACCCAGAAGGTTGGGAGCAGGATGCTTCAGAGAGCTGGTGCCAACTGAAATCCATGAAGCTGCGTTAGGAAGGAACCGGCCCCAGAGCTGTGCTTTGGCCATCAGAGGGCTGCACAGATCCTCCAGATGAAGCCGATGATTCCCCTACAGATTGGTTTATCAGTCCAGGCAGGCTTAAGCACAGATTTACAGACCTCCAACATCAGGGAAACTTGTAGCTTTTCTGTAATAAAACACCACAGGGCATCTGGAAGCATCACTGAAGATGTAAAACATGTGAAAGTTATTCCTGGCAATTAGATGATCGAAAAAGTAAAGAGTGAACCTTCTAATACCGGTCATGATCACCTGTACATTTTTATTGGGGCACAAAGGGTTTACCTTACATTTTCTGGTTGTTTTATAGACGCCGTGACTAAGCTGCTGAACTGAAGGGATGTTGCAGTGGGTTACCACAGTGAGGTCTGGGTCCAAGAGAGGGAAGTATTTTATGCAAAAAGGTTCAAATGTTAGACTGGAGTTGTGGAGGGCCCAAATCTCAACCAATTCCCAAAGGAAAGACCGACCTTCCTGTAAAATAATACTAATCATACAAAGGAACATAAGAAGAAATGCAGTAATTGGAAGAATGATACAAAAATGCAGGAAATATTAGCAGCCGTGAGCATCACATACCCTCCCAGGGGGGAGGAAAGGGGTGGAACTGATCTCCCAATGCTACAGCCTTGGAGAGGGAAGGGAGGCAGAAAGGCAAATCACTGCATTGTTGGGTGATCTACCCCCTCGTGAGCGTGTCTGTCGCTTGAGGAAGTTCTGTGTTATGCACTGATTAGATGCAAGAGGATTTTCCTTGTAAGCAAAAAGCATGGTAGGATTTTGATACATGGACATTGAAAATATTAGTGATATTAAGAGTGTTATTTGTTGTCAGTTTAAGCTATTCAGCTTCTTTACATAACTAAATAAATGACTCCATTATTCATATTTTTACAGCTAGATAAATATTTTAATCTCTGTTTACTGCCAGTAGCTTTAACTAACTGCTTTCTGTAATCCTTTTATAAAACTTACTTGTAATACATTATTTCCGATATTAATTCTGAGCTTTCCACTGGTACTTTCAGTCATTTAGAATGCAGCTGCCTGCCACGTTCTGCAGGCCAGATCCATCCTATTGCTGATCAGAAGCCCCCCTCCAGGTGACATCATAGCCTGAGTCTGCAACAAGGATTTAAGGCATAAATATTGGCAAGAACAGGCAATGAGCAGTCTGCAGAGGCACCTCTGACTACATATCAGCTGAACACACACAGCTCTTGGAAAGGTGTTTTTGCCAACTGCAAGTGCACAGAAGAGTCTAAGAGTTGGCAGCTTCCTAAAGAACTTTCTGTAGAATGTTTCACTGGAATTTGAATTGCTTTAAAAGAAAGAAATAAACAACTGTGTATATACATGATTTTAGCAAAGATCTTGCTGATTCTTCAGGCAGGTGTGTCTACAGCACCCGTTAGGGGTTAACAGCAGGAGGTGATGCCTGGGGTTACCAGGACCATAAGGAGAAGCCCGTATCCCTAAACCGCTGCAGCCCAGGTGACTGAAGAGTTGCAGTGTTTTACACTGCCTGCTCAAATCACACCAAATAACGAGGAGCTCCAACTCTGTTACAAGGAGGTAAATGCTCCGGAACTGGTAGGATCAATTGCCCCTTGTCCCCAGATGGGTGCGACTGCTCTGTCCCATGTGAGCTGAGACTTACACAGCTGATAAAACCAGTAGGTTCTTCCACAAGCGCAGAGCTCTTGAAAGGCGCTGAAACCTCAGAGCTCCAAACAGCATCATGGCCTCAGGTCCAAAGGCTGTTGTTCTAGGGAGCAGCAATCTTCCTTGAATGCCTCCAGCAGACACTCATTATGGCTCCTGCATTTTTAGGGGACAGTTTGTGTTCTTCCGACACACAAGCTGAGCTGGTCCCCTCTCAGAATATTATCTTCCCTTCTGACACCTTTTCCTCTCCCAAGCCCATGTTTCTGTAGGTGTCTGACACCATGAAAACCCTGAGTAAAAATGAAAGTCTTCGGGCTCTCCACAAGCTACTCAGGACATCACACACAGCTCACACAACACGGTCAGCTGCTCCCTCAGCGTTTCATTTCATTGGCTTCAACACACCCTCTGTGGCTGAAAAGGGTTGCAGGCTCACAATGACAACTCATCCTGGTTGCAAAGCCACTCTGTATTTGAGACAGCACTAGTCTCACAATCAAACTTCTGTTCTTCTCAGCTGGAAGGAACAGAACTTGCAAGTCATTGATGTGGGGAATCCACTGCAGACTCAGATCATAGATTCTCAGTAGCTCAACTCTCCTGCGGACTGGCAAAGGATCTCAAGCACCTGCTGCTTTTTCCCATATAACAAGAAAAAGTAGAAGTGCATGAGCTTTTCTTGCAGGTTTTGTCTGAGACATTATGACACCTGGCCATTGCTCTTCGTAAATACGGAACTGTTAAAGTGCGTTGAAGCAAAGCATCTGAGCAAGTGTAATCTGTTTGTTATCTAATTTGTTACCCTGAGTAAATTTAGACATTTTAGCTTGTTAAAAGTATGATGGATCCAACTCTAGAACTGGCTCTTTGAAGCCAGTAGGAATTTTCCCTGCAATACCAATAAGCATATTTTCTCCTTAACAGTCCAGCCAAGTGACTCAGAGGACACTGGTGCCACTGGAAGAGCACCACTGGCACTGGTAGCTGGTGAATTAGAGACTGAGAGAATGAAAAATGCAAAAAAAAAAAAAAACCTCCTGTAAAACTAACACTGAATTAACAAGCCATTGGCAATACCTGTCAGGAACGGAGTATTCATCTTTAACATAACTGCTTCTAAAGATGAAATACTTCAGTTACACAAGAAACAAGAAAATATGATAATTTTCTGTCACACTTGGATCCTTCACTTACCACAGTGATGAATCAAAATAATTGCCGGGTCCAGCGTTTTGTACGGCACTAAATACAGCGCTGGATCTATTGATCCTTTACATGAACAGCTCTTTGAACCTCAAGCGAATGCCTTCTTGCATCTGCATGCTTCTTGCATTTTTAATTGAAGGAGGGAAACGCATTTAAATGCCATATTCTGGAGGAGGGCTGCTTCTTCATGCACTCTTCTTTGTTCAGCTTTGTCGTGGCAAGTGTTAGCAGTCAGGTTGGGTTTCTCTTATCATTTCACTTACTGGTGGTGGCCTGGAGAACTTTAACACGTGGGAAAAATTCCCATGAGGTTGGATGGAAAGACAGTTAAATTACTTAACACTACAGAAAGCCTTTAGAGGGTAACTGGCTGCTGACATCCCAGCACTGAATCCCCTCAGCTCAGAGTATTTCCCTTAGAAAATGTCCTCCTACAGGACTTTTTGTCCAGTTTCAGTCAAGCCCTGACATGCTTCTGCTCTGCTCAGTCCCAGCAGTGGTGCCTGCAGACCCGCAATGCTCCAGCCAAGCGTCCCGAGTTTTGACATGATTGGGATCCTCATCCCAAACTCCCGTGAGTGCTGTGGTGTGATGCTCTTGGTTGCACTCCTTCTGTACTATGAAGACCTCCTGGTATTTTAAATGTTTGAGTAGAGAGGGATGTTCCTGAGCATGGATTTTTGATGTGTTAGGACCTCATCAAAAGGAAGACATGAAAGTAAAATGACCTCTGAAAGCTTTGATTTTCCAGGCAAAATTTCCATAGCTATCAGAGGGTAGAAACTGACGTGTTTGAAAATCTGATTTTGGAATAAATAAAAGCATTGTCAAATAAACACAGTGAGAAGTAGGCGAACTGATGCAAACAATATTTCAAAATTCACTGATCAGAGTCAGAGAAGAGTAGCATCACTGTAACAACACTGCAAGAGCAGAGGGTACTGATTATATTAACAGGGAACGACATCGTGCAGCTGTACAGTCTTCACTCCAAATATCTTATAAAGCACTTACAATCCAGCCAAATGATGTTCATGCTTTAATTTTTATCTAGCTCTTAAATATAGAATATCTTTCTCTTGGAAAGAAAACTAAAGGATTTCAGACGCATGGTTTGATTCACAGAACTAATGAGATAAAACTCCAGTCTGGAAGTAAAAGAACCGATGCATTAAATCAATGAGGAAGTTTCCTTTGAAGGATTTGATATCAGATCAAGATTTGACCATTTGATGAACCTCGTGGGTTGGAGACATCCAAGCCAGAGATGCTGGCTTTCTCTGAAAACTTGAGTCTGGCTGTGCCAGAAGGGAAGATCCACAGATTACAGAGATGGGAAGAGCTGTTATCCAGACAAAGCAAGAGCACAGGGCTTGCTTGGGAATTGATTTGGGAGTCAAAGGGACGTCTTGCTGCTGTGTTAGATGTTGGTTCTAACATTAGATCTTCCCCAAAATCTCATTTTCCTCTTCTTACACATCCTCTGCCTCCTCTGGTGCCGCTGCTTCTGCTCATCCCCTACCTGCAAATATACTTTTGCTCACCTCGAGTCAGCCATGTGCACGTGCAACAGTATCATGAGAGATTCATCGATCACCTGCAGCTCCCAGTAACACTGGTGGCCTCTGCAACTTCCTGAAGCCATCGATGACAGTTGAGATGAGTCACCCGGCCTCCACTGTTTCAGAAGAACATTTAATATCACAGACCAAAACTGAACAAAAAAAATCCCACCAGCTTTAGATATTTGATGCTCAGGCACAAGTGAAATGGTGGACGATGATACTACTGGAAAGAAAACCATTAAGCGTGAGCAGTTATCACAATATCCATTCTTCCCCTTGTAGCCCCCTGCTCCTTTCCGATTACCAGAGCTAGCATCAATTTCTGGGCATTACTCCACGGGATGAGAAAGCTGTGAAAGACTGTGCATCATGCAAGAAAAATATGTTTTTTTAAAACACGGTGGGCTAATCACATCCGTCCATTGTACTTGCAGCTCTCCAGTGAGGTGGTGGGAGGGCTGGTGGACGCTTAGCTCTTAGGTCTGTTCTAAACTCTCCAGCACAGACTCATCCTCGGCCCTTCGGGTGGTGGGAATCCACCCAGGAACCCTCTAGCAGTAGCTCTCAACCATCTGAACAAGCCGGTGACGCCAGCAGCCCCCCTGCAACAAGACCTGGGAAGCTGTGGCCACCCCTTCCATGACACTAGAGTGTGCTCTGGGACTTCCTGTCCTCCCAGCACTGTGGTCTGTGGTGGGCAAGAGGAAGGAGCAGGAGAGTCACAAAATGTTCTTACCGTGACAACCACCGGGCTGCCCAGTCTGCACAGCATGCTGGTGCTCCAGAGGCAGCAGGTTCAAGAGCCCCTGCAAAAAATAGTAATGAAAGTTTGTTCTTTGCAATAAGAACACAGAAAGTGAGGAGACTTTTCGATACAAGTAACAGAGCCGCTAGGTTAATGGAGATTAAGAGCAAAGAGGTTTATTAAGCGTGAATAATTTCCTACTTATTGTCCACAAATGCATTAGAGTGTGCTTTGCTTTTCTTTTTTGTAAGCCAAATGTGTAATTGGCATTATTAGTTTCCTCCTCCTCCTCTCTCCTTCTCCTTTAGTTTTTAATTAGAGCATAGAGGGAGGAAATGCATATTTGATATGGAGAAGAACTAGGGAGGGAGAATAATAATTCTGACTGTTTCAATTATTCCTACACAAGATGAGCCAGATTTCTGTAAGAGCTCAGCCTCCACAGTCAGCACCGGATCTGAGCTGAGGCCAGTACTCGGTGTGCTCTCAAGAGATCCAGCCTCCACCCAACTGCAGAGCGGATGTAGGGCTCTGCCTTGGTTTGATGCAGTAATGGAGCCAGACACTGTCAAACCATCGGACTCACTGGGAAATTGTGCCTCTGGAAAATGAAAACTTCCCATCAGCAGAGTGCTGCTTTAGGTTGGCTGTCCGTCCCTTTCTTTGCAACTTCTTTTTAGGGTACCTTCACGTGCTGAAGGGAACCATCCTGCAACCTCACATACCTGTCACCTTCAGACACTCCGCTTGATGTTGAAGGATCTGTTTGTTCATCTTGTTTGCTCTCTCCTGAACCTTCCTTTTTCTCCTTCCTCACATCACTCTTTCAAGGCTGTATCTTCCCAACCGATCCCTCATTCCCTTGCCCTCCTGCTGACAGGGCCTTATCACACCCCACTCTCTTGACCCAAGCTCAAATGCGCTCACTGGATTCACAAAATTACATACATAGCCCTTGAGCCACGGTCTTCCTCTATCTCCTTTTTCTTCCACTTCTAATTTAGGAAAAGTTCAAGATTAGAGCTGAGGAAGTCACAGTAAACTTTGAAAACCTGTTTAGTTTTCATCATTCAGCAAATGCATAAGGAATGTTTTTGTGCAGAACAAACTTAAGAGTAGCAGAAATATATTTCAGGTGGTGTATAGTGTTTGCAAAAACACTGCCAGGTGTATCTGGAAACCACAAGATATAAATGTCATATCACCACAGCTCCAGCAGCTAATTCCATATTGTTTTACCAGTATATTTACTCCAGCATTGAAATATTTAATTCCGACTTGGTTTCATCGATAAACATGACTTTACAACAAACACATTTTTACAAAGAAGATGTTAAACTGACAATCACTTCCAACCCAATCTCATAACCAGCAAGTTTTTCTAGCAGTACATTTGCAAAGTCAGTGAGGAACATGCTGAGAAGGGTTTTGGACTGCTCTGACGCTTACTGTAACAAGGAGGAGATGGGGCTGATGCTTCCAGAACTGTAAAAGAAAGCTATGAGTGCAAAGCACTAATCACTCTAGCTCCATTACTGACAGAGGCCAAAGCAGCCCCTCTGCCATCCCTGAAAGGCAGCCAGCACCGTCTGCACGAGCAGAGACGAGCGTGCTCTTCCCACGGCTTCCCCAGCCCGCTGGAAGTCCTGCGTGCTGGTGGTTTGGAGCAGGGTGGTCACTTGTGTTCAAGATTTACACTGAACAAACGAATTTGCCTCAGCTGTGGTTTCAGCATGCGCTCAGCCCACTGAGCCATTTCAGGGCCTGTCTCTAATTAGATGTAATGAGTATAGACATGGATTAGAGAAACCCAGACCTCCAAGAAAGATGAGAACTTCTAGTTCCTTGACAAGTTTAAATCTCTCCCTACTTTGCAGAAACCTGAACACCTTGTCAATCCTCTTAAACAAGCCATAGACTCTTCTGAGGCACCACACTCGCAGGAGGTAGTTTATCTCAAGCACATAATTCATCTTCAGTGGTATTAAGTCTTTCCTACAGAGTATTGCAGCTGTTCCCACCTACCGCTACCTGTGTGCGCCGCATCTCATGGGGAAGAGGAGGCTGTTATTGGGAGATGTGCCGACTGTCA
>NW_010426262.1:20393-31640 GCF_000710305.1 Buceros rhinoceros silvestris | reverse complement strand
CCTACCACTATAAGGGCCGCTGGGACAGTTAAAACTTCACTGGCAGAACCCCAGGTCAACGGGTTTACACCAGATTGATTTTAAAATCAGAGAACTCACAAAATATCCCACTGAATTTTAGGGAAGAAGTAGCAAGGGGCTGAGTGTTAGAAAGAAGAAGTTCTGCCACCTCAAGCAGAAAACCTGGAAATCTTGGTGTCTCCCTTGCAACCTGCAGAAGTGCCACCTCCAGCCAGGGAGCAGCAGGGACAGCTCTTTCCTGTACAGGAAGAGTCAAGCACCCAGTCACACTACAAGGGAGAAACCACTGGTGTCTCTATTCCCTGTATGCAAGAGCTGAGGGAAAAGGAGGTCATTACCAAAGACTATGCAATTTGCTCACTTTCCTTGCTATCAAAGTAATGGAGACATCTGACTTTAGAAAAGAATAATAAAAAGAAAAAGAACACAGAGTACACTATTCCCTGGAAACCAATAACTTGCATCCTGTATCAATTACACGCAAGCTCCATATGACAGAAAAGCTTAGTGTCAGAGCTTTAGAAAAGACCTTTTCCCAATGCAGATGCAAGAGAGCAGAGAGGCAGGATTTCTGCTAACTCTGACCAGACTTGAAAGAGTCCCCAAGCTGCTGACAGCTCTCAGGCAGCCCGGAGGCTGAGCCGGTTTTCCCACTTTGGGAGCGAGCCTGTGAATCCTGGCTCTTGCTTTCACTGCTCTCAGACACAATTGGTTCTTGTATAAGCACGGGTGTACTGTGACATTCTGGGAGGTGATGCCAGCACAAATCTGTAGGGTACTTCCGATACAGCCCAAACAGTCTGTACAGAGCAGGAGCGTGCTAGGGGAGGAAGGAGATGTTACCGCACCCTTGTTTTCTCAGCTTGGTGCTGCAGGGAAGCAGGGGAGGGCATCAGTTTGTCCTGCCCTTCATTTCCAGTTATCACCTTACATCAAAGTTCTACTTTTGAAGACAGTTTCCTGCTTTAAAAAGAAATTGCTGTCAAAATCAGAAATCTGTTAACTCCCCTAAAAACAGCTAAAGACTGAGACTGTTGAGCCTGCGTGAAGTTCGCCGGCTTCACAGCAATGACGTTTAGGGATGCGGCACAGCAAACACCTGCAGCACTTCAGCAAACAGAGCTGATTTGTTACTCTGCATCTGTGCAGCTAAACCCAGGCGAAGGCTACGCTTCAGAAGATGGCATTTTCTACCACCCCTTGGATGTTTATTGTTCCAATTCAATTCATCCATTTGATTTGTAAATTGACAAAGCCCGCAGAATTTGTAAATTAGTAGTTTGCCCAGCAAAACTTTTCATTTTGTGTAATAAAAGGCTTAAAAGCACACAAGCAAAATGTAATGCAATAGGGAGGGCTATCAAAACCAGACATCACCGATGTGCAAGGCGCTTAGAAAGTTACAAGTCTCTGCAACTTTTGATAGACTAAAAGCCACTCATCGTATCATTAAAGTCGAATGAGTATGAAGGCAACTTCAAAAATACCAGAGCACACGTACATGGTCTTGATGCATTATTCTTTGAAGATAGCTTTTGATGCTTTTCTAAACAGAATAATTTTTCTGCGTAGTATTTGATGCTGATGCGCAAAACAACCGTGACATTAAGAGTAGAGTCTCAGCGTTAAGAAGAATCCCTCTACCTGTGACCTTCTGATTTTCTGTAGGTGGTTGAAGAAGACAAAAGAAATCAGGTACCTCACCCCACCCCATCCTTCAGCCGCAAGCCCTCTTCTAAAACACAAACATTCAGCTTCTAGTCTACCTCTCCAGTAGGGCATATATTTAAATGTTGTTCTCCTCCGCTGCTCCTGTTCCAGGGATGTCCACTCGTTACAGAGCAGCCATGTGACAGAGAGATGTGAATTCGAGTTTCTCCTTGCAGGTTTCCTGTATGATTTTAGGCACGTCCCAGAGCCTTGCTGGTTATGCAGGCAGAGCCAACACTGGCCCAAATTTCAAAGAATGGTTATTACTGGGTTTATGAACATCTGTTTTGCCCAGTGTGGGCTGTGGGGGCCTGCCAATGCATCTGCTGGCTGTATCCCATGGGGAAATGCTGCATATGGCTCATTCTGATTTGAATACCTTAATCACAAAGAATAGATTTCTTCTCCAGATACAGGATGAGATTCTCAAAGCAACTTGTTTTCACCTAAGGCCTCTAGCTCCCTTTGGAGAAGCAGAGAATGACATCCAGGACTCCCAACCCCAAAGCGTGGCATTAAGCACAGGGAAGGGGCTATTCCAAGGGAGAACTGCTGGGGGGATTGCAGCCATTCTTCAGAGCATCCCCAGCACAGTTCAGTTTTGCAGACTGGTACCAGCTCATACATCTGATCTCGCAAGCATCCCTCCCTCTTTGCAAGCCTGCAGCCCACCTGGATGGGAAAACACACTGCTCTCTGGGCTCGTCCTATATGCACCTGTCTCCACACTGAAAACCTCTTCCCTTTTTCATTAGCTACCTCTTCATCAGGGTTTTCCCTTATATTCTTTTAAATGTGTCACACCACTGTCCCCTCTGCAGTGCTTGCCTCCCCCTCCCACACCCCTCTCCAAATAGAAGGGCCTAGGCTGCTCATTTCTAGCCCGGGTCTGAGCACTAAGGCTCCAAACCCAGCCTCCAGTCCAGGGATGGAGCTGAACATTCCCTGCTGAGCATCACCACCTGCAGCCCAGCCCAGCCCTGCCACAGCTTCCAGGCTGCCTGGGCAGGATGCTGCCCATAAAAGCTTCGAGGGCAGCAGGCTGGGTTGCTTGATGGATGGTCTTCCTCACTGCACTGGCCTCTGTGGCATCACACTGGAGACGAGAACGGTGATCTCATATTATATGTACACGATGACTCAACTGCTGAGGTTAACCCAGCCCCCCACTATCAGCACAGTAGGTTTAACATTTTCACCAGCGCCATAATTGATGACAGCGGCAGTGCTGCATTTGTGTCCTTCAGCACCACAGGGGTGATGCAAGACCCAAACTCTGCAGAAGCTGCATTTGAGCAGCTATTTCCATAGCACAATTTAAAACTAAGTCCTGACTGTCAGTGCAGGGGGAGCTTTTCATGGATTTCTGCAAAAGAAAACCAGAGCGATGTTCCTGGAAAACAGCAGTGTTACCTGGCATCCCATGCTGACCACACTGCACACTAAGTGGAGGCGAGAATCAAAGCCCCGGCTGGCTGCTTAACCTGATGTAGAGCTCCAGTGTGCGTGTAATCACTCTGTTAAAAGGCAGAAGCACTATGGACTGCAACAGACCTCCTGTAGTGATTCTCTCCTCTAACACTACCTCCTCCAGCCCACTCCTGGAGGGGCTGGCAGAGGCAAAATCTCTGGTTTATTAGCACAAAGCCTCCTTCAGATGCAGCTTGGGCTGATCTGGTGCACTACAAGCACAGCCCATGGTTCCCCAGCTTCTGTGTCAGTGGGAGAGGTGGCTGTGGGAGGTAACAATGCAACTACCGTAACAGAAATGTTCACAACTAGCAGACAATTTTAGTGCCAGCATTAAAAAAAAAAAATTTCTTCTCTCTAGAGTTTACATGATGAGAAAATACAATGGCTGTATGCATTAAAGCTCAAGACAAGTCCTAATGCAATTAGGTCTCTAACTGAATTACCTTTTGATAAGGTAATTCAAATACAGACCTGATTCTGAAGTTTGGTTCAGAAATGGATTGGTTTGGGGATTTTTAATTGGCAGGAAAAGAGAAAGAGACTTCATTCAAAGCCCTCAACAAACCAACATTTATTTTGTGTTTAAAGTTAAACTTTTCATGTCTTTATTTTTAAAATAACATTCCCAAAACTTACTTTTCCCTAATTATTGAGGGGGTTTTTTGTGTGTCCATCACTGCCTCGTTATGTCACTGGAATCAAAAATCTCGTATTTCATTTTTGTTTTAAGACATAAGTCTGATACCTGGAGAAAGGCTCCTTTTACAGAAAGAGCCTTGGGTACGGCTGGTACCTACCTGGCCACACACGGAGTATCCCCCAAGTGCACAGCTGCTGATTTTCCTGGCCATGGGCATCTCCTGGGGCTTTTCCCAAATCATATTATTCTGTCAAAGAATGATTTATATAGGAAAACTGTTAACCATCAGCGTATGTGAATAAGCACACTGCTTGCAGACCTATATAACACCCCAAAGCATCACATTATAAACCAGCAACCTTGCTATGACAGCGCACCTCACTGAACTGCCAAAAGCCCCTCACAGGACCTGACAAACGGTAGCTTGGATATTTGCTGAACTAAGTAGAGTGAGGATGCAACTTTACGCTACACAGGGTGAGCATCTTGTCTCAGTCACCACCATACACATCATATGACATCCCTGATTGCAGTTCAGCAGAGTCCTCTACCAAAGGCTACTTAAGGTGCTAGATTATGAGCCTGGGAGCAGAAGGATGGAGAGCACTCAGAAAGCAAGGAGCAGAGTTACCTGTCCTTTTTTCCCCAGAGAGAGGAGCCTCCAGGTTCCCTACAAGATCATCTGCTGTTTAATGTACTTCCTGAGGGGCTGGGAGAAGAGAGCAATGGGCAGCAAGGCAGCAGCCCTTGCAGGAGATAGCGGTGTTCAGACCAGTCCAGACCTCTGCACTGCTTGAGGCGGCTTTGTCCACTGGAGGAAAACAGGATATTCAAAATTGCAGCCGCTGCCCTGCTACTGCCAGCAAAGCCCGACTCTGTGAGCCACACGCCACCTGCCTCGGGCGCTAGGGACCACCACAGCAGGGCTGAGAGTATGTAGCATAAAAGCAGCCATCAGAGCTTCAAACACCTGGATTTTAGTCCTCAACACTTATAAAATGGTAAATGAGGTTTTTTTAGTTCTGTTCTTTAAGAATAACTCTTAGGAGAAGATTTCCTCCTCCACTTCCATACATTATCTCATAAAACCCTACAGATATTCACACAAAAGTATTTCTTTGCCTTAAGCTCCTAAAGATATTGCTTAAGAGGAGAAAATCCGCACAAGTAAAATAGTTACATTCATATATTAAATATGATGAAACACAAAGCACATATGAGATGCCCGTGAAATATTTATGTGCACATTTATTTTCTGGTAAATACTTTCTCCATTAAGATTCTGTCGTTATCCTGTAGATTTGCCTGCAAAGTGCAACCAGTGGAGAATGGCAAATATAATTTTTCTCTCTGTTAAGAGGATGACAATGATGCCCAATACATCAATGAAATTTCAGTCTGTGTTAGCATCACTGATGGAACAGGAAATTGGATTCCACTGGCTAATCCATTGTTAATGATTTCGCTTCATAAATACACTTAGTCTTCATTATAACTTCTTGCTGTTGGAAATAGTTTAAGCTTCGAGAAAAACATTCTTGGAAGAATCAGTTATCAGCATGGCACCTTCTAATATTTGATTTATTGATTTTTCCACAGGTAAGAGTCCTCAAACCCACGTTTGGCTGGAACAGATTAAACGAGTGCCACTGCCTCAGCCTCCTGGCAGCAAACACAGCAAGTTTGCACAGGTTTGACTCACATCTGTGGGAAGGGCCCGGTGTGCTGCACCTTCATGGAACGGGAACTCCTGATTACCTTCATCGGTTCTGAACAGCACAAGTCCGGGCTGTGCCACAAGCTCCTCACAGCAATGTGGTCTCAGAGCAAGACCCGCATGCCAGGGCCCTGTGCCAGCAGGACGTGGGCAGCAACGTGATACCATAGCAAGATGTATCTAGGCATGGATTATTAATCTTCTCTGGGATTCCTCCGTGGCTCTAACTCAAAAGCCTCTGCCCTTTTTCTTCATCTCTAATGCTGTTCAGCCTGACAAGATTTGTTACAGCAGTAAGTTCTGCGCATGGGCTTAGAGCTATATTTGAGACATATGTTAAACAGGAGGGTGTCTGAGAAGTGAGTCAGGACCTCACCGCACTTCCCACTAACCACCACACTGCAATGAAGGTCCTAATCCTCCCTGCTGTACTTAACAGTCTGTCAGACATCCACAGCAATAAAGCATCGTCTACCCTAAGACATGGGGGAAAGGTCCTTAGAGGGCTAATATCTCCGCAGAAGAGCTGGGGCCACTTGCAATGTGAGCCCGAGAGGAGTGTAAGCTCCCCTAGTCACCTGGGAAAAAAAAAAAAAGATACCAGGGCACGAGGGGAGATCTAACCTATAAATTAAACAAGCTAACCAAAGCTGCAAATGTTCTGGTGATGAGACAGCATATTAAATACCAGTCAAGACTTCAAGGGAAGTTCAATACTAGGAGGAAAATGGAATTGCCCAGGAATAGATTTATAAACAAGGATTGACCCCTAAGGCTTTGATCTGGTCAGAGCCTGTTGACACACGCTGGTGTTTGCACTGGTTCCAGCCGAGACTAAGGCTCCGTGCAGGAAGCGCTTGAAGGGAAGGGTAAGCAATATACAGTAGAGTATTTCCAAGCACAAAACAAAGTTTCACGTTTCCTACCAAGCTCCACAGGAGATTTTTCAGTATTATGCATTACTTGAATTTTAGAATGGTTCAAGTAAATACATCACAAATAGCAAAGGAAATGGGTTTCAATAACACAGGTGTCCACATGAATATATGCATGAATCCTGGCACGTATTTTTATTTTTCTAAGAATTGAAAAGTTGCCCTCTGGCATCTCTCATTGCTCTTTGCTGTAAATCTCACATGAAAATGCAAACAGGAAAGGACACAACTCGCTGGTAATCCTGAAGTAACACCGCTTCAGCCCAAAAGGGCGAGATCACCAAAGTCTGCCTGAAGTATCCTTACGCCAATAATTGAACAGCAGCTGGACAGCCCGCAATTCTGGGTACCATTCAAAATGGATATCCAAGGTAGCAACAGGTCACACAGAGAGTTATACAACTCAATGCACTGCATTGGTTAAGTTTAATCCTCACACGCTCCCTGTTCCCCGATCACGACCGCTTCCCCCCCGCCTTAGCCTCTCTCTTCTTGTCCCTGTCATCTTACCCATCTCCTCGCTTCTCAGCCATTCTCAACCTAACAGAGAGTGAGCTGCGAGGTTTGCAGGCCAGGTCAGTATGATATGTTTGTTTTTGCCTTCTGCACTAGTTGTTCCCTGCATTAAGGGTATTTTGCTCTAGGTGGATCCCTAATTTGCCTCTTTCAACACTCCTTGCATAGTGTTCACATTTGTTAAGCAGAATATAGTAGCAGAGAGAAGGAAACAAATGCTACTTTAAAAACAACTTAATGGCTGAACTAGTCATTTGATGATGAAGAAAAAAGCAGAGGTCTAAGTTTGCCCAGTATCAGCGGCAATGAGATCACTGACCTGTGTATGTGCAGTTCTACATTCAGTCTAATTTCAGTCCCTTGTAGCTGGGGAATCCTGGATGCTAAACTGTTCTGCCAGAAAACCCCTCCCCTTCCCTGGGGCAAATGACTATACTTGGTCACAATTTATTCTTTTTTGGCAATTTGCTGTTCAGCATCACTCTTATAACACTACCAGTGGCCCAAGAGAGACTGCATTTGTCTGAGCAATGGTCACAGCTTTTTCCCCTCGCAAGAATTTTACCTTTACTGGAATAGAGTCTAGTAACCAGCTTAAATTCACAGGCATTTCAAACGTATCAACGCTCACTCTCTCTGCTCGCCAAGCTTGCGATGTTCTCACTTTGTGGCATTTCCACTGATGCAATCAGGGCTCAAACAGTAGCAGAAGAGAATGAGCACTCACTTTCTACATCCATCCTGCACTGTAACAGAGATGCAGCGCAAATGGTGTGGAAGGAGAACAGACAAAAATTAATTTGAAATTTTTAAAAGCAAACAGTATTTTTACTACAAACCACAGATTTTGGCCACAAACAGCACTGAAATGTCTGGTTCCTTGAGGTATCAGACCACAGATAAAAATCTCTTAAGATGGATGTGTAAAATAGCCTCATTACCTGCATTTTGCTTTATCTGTTTTACAGCTATTAACTCCTCTGACAGAGATATTTGCTCAGATTAATTTTCAAGCAAGAACTAGCTAATGTGCCCTCTCCCCTCCTCAGCTGGGCAAGCACAGCTCCCAGGTCACAACAGCCTCTTTACTCTGCTGCAAGGAATTGTGCTATAATGAAGAAAAGTCTTTCTCTGCAAAGTGCTCAGAGAGCTTTACCAAATCACACAAACCTCCATTTCTTTCCCAGCTCTTAAGAACCTTAACTTCTGAGAAAGTGCTACTCATTAAATAACTCGCTCTGCTTGCTCCACAAACTAGATGTTCTCCTCCTCCCAGCACTGCATTTACTCTCATGTGGAAACACTAACACCCATACCTGTTGCCCACCTTACCCACCTTCCTAGAGCTCCTCAGGGAACAGACTTACCCGAGGCAACAGTCCCATAATCATCAAGGACCTGACACCTCTCTGAGCTGATCCCAGACTGGATCAAGCCACTGAGCTCCAGCAGCTGGTGGTACAGGCGAACAGACCCCACTCAGTGCTGCTCTACCAAGGGGCAGAGCTCCTCTGGCCACAAATATCACTTATTGCATTTTGTCCTAAATGAGCTTGTTATCTTAATCAGAACCCTCTGCTAATCCAGCCCATTTTAACTGACAAGGATTGGAAGTGATGACAAGCACAGAGTGTGAGAGCTGCTGTAGGGAGATGACCGTGAGAAGTAAGGGGCTAGAAGAGGAAGAGTGAAGAAGGTCTAAGCAAAAAGCTTGTGGAAATGGGATAAATGGAGAGAACTACCCAGAGCACGATCACCATGTGGCAGCACTGCTGCTGTACAGTGTCCTTAGACTCACAGCAGCAAAAGCATCCTGCCAGACTGGAAAGGCAGGATTTTAAAAACTCCTTGGTTATATTTTTTGTCTAAGTAAACTTTTTTCTCTGCATAGAAGCAGCTCTGCGTGAAGCAGGGAGTTTCTGTGTGGCCACCTCTCCAGGAACACACAGCACCAGTAACGCCTGCTCCTTTAATCCCAGCACGGGCAGGGGAGCAAGCACAGCTGCGGAGGGTGCCCGTGGGAAGGGAGCACAGGGGCAATACCGAGCAGCAAAGATCTGCACAAACAATCTAGCAGTAGTTCAAACATCTCATTAATTTAATTTATAGGGAAAAGCTGTCAGCCTTAATCCACCACAGGTGAACCTTGCGCCTGTGAAAACCACGAAGAGAAAAAGCTCGATGTTTTCTCATCCATCCCCCCGTGGCTTTATTAACCCATGCCAGAAAGGTGGGAGGAAGCCAGCAACAACTTCCTGGGAAGCCCAGGACTTTTCCAGGCAGTGCCACATCTGCAGGCTATGTGTTTGCAGCAGAAACATAATAGCAGCTGTGTTTCCACCATGACACAGACAGTGAAAAAGCAAAGCAGCCGCAGCTGAAGGGTGGAAGCTGCTCTCCCTGCCTGGCTGGGTTACCAGCTTTCTGCTGCGTCCAGCATTTCCACCTTGCACTTTTTCCAGTTTCTCCGTCGTGCCTAAGATCCGTCAGTTTGCAAGTGCAGCACAAGCGGGATTACAGGAGCTTTAGCACCTGCTGTGCTGCCCTGCTAAACTCCTCGCATCTGTGTGGGCATTTGGATGGGCTTGGAGTGAGGGTGCATTTTTATTTTGCTGCTTGTTAAATGAGAGACTAGGCATTGCCCAACTAGAAGTTTCTCAGGCTTGTATTTGGCTGGGACAAGCCTAACAAGCACTTCCCAAAGACTGCAAGCCTTTGGTCTTACTGGAAAGCTACCTGTGGCCATGACTGGGTGTGATGGAGACAGAGGTACTTCGACCTCCAAGCAGCTGTTCCTCAAACTCCCAGCGGTTTGGGTACATCTCCTGCTTGCAGATTTGTCTTCCTCAAGTCACAAACTGAAAAAAAGTGTGAACTGACCAGGCAGGACTAGCGATACACACATTGTAAAAGCACTTCTGCAAGGCAAAGCTCCCCTCCCAAGGCTGGGATAGCAGGTGAACACCTTCTAGGATCAAACCAGGAAGGATGCTCCGTGCCACCTCCTGCCTGGGTGGGCTGTTGGTGCCAGGCTGCTGCCAGTGCAGTGATTTCTGTGGCTCCCTGATTCATCTTGGGCAAACTAGCTGGAGCACAATCCCATCTGCAAACAGCTGTCGTGGTGCAAGGTGTCCATGCCCCTGTGATGTGACAAAAATACCTCTCCAAGATTTCAAGGAGACATGGCCTTTTCTCTGGATTTATGTATGTCTCAGCTTTGGAAGCAAGGAAAAAATCCAATATATTTCTCAAAAGCACCTGTTACTCCCTGCCAGGTCTAGCCAGGTGCTCCCCTCACATGGGCAACCTTGTGCAGGTGAAAGATGAGCCCTGGCACCAGCAGTGGGGTAAGGACATGGTATATCCAACCTGCCTTTCTTGTGCTTCTTCCCTGCCAGGGTCCTGCCAGCACATACGTTGAGTATCGAAGGCAATAGTCCCCTACAAGGGGGAATAGAATGTCTTTCTGTATTTCAGCTGTACATGTTTTTCACATCCTCCTTACTCATTGCTTTGTTTTAAGAGTTCATCCTCCACAGTAATTTTATAGGTTTCTATTCCTAGCTTCAGGAGAGGGAAGAGAATCTAATAATATTGATGAATAACCAAGCTGCTGCTAAGTCTGCCATTTCTTTTATTTAAAAAATACCTGCTAGAAAAAGTAGCAGGGAAAAAGTAAAAAGGATGTGTCACTGCAGACTGTAACAAATGCAGTAAGTGATAGATTAGGGGCCATGTTCCCAGGCACACTGTCGGCATCAGGGAAAGAACACACAGACTCATAGCTTCAAAGAGCAGGGACAGACTAGAAAACAGATGACAACAGCTGACACCCTGAAGGGTGAACCCTGTTGAAAAGCACATTTGGCTTTCACTTTCCTTTGAACAAACACCCACCCGTTTCCTGAGGTTGTCTTACTTGTTGAGATCCACTCACCAAAGTATATCGAAATAAACAACGCTGTCAAGACGCGGCTTGCAGTGACTGTTGGGCTGGTCGGCACGTGTCTTTTCCGTGTGATTCATCCCTGCGACTGAGCCTTCCCGCTGGAAATCACAGTCCAAGCCCTGCCCAAACTGCACTGCAATAAGCCAACTTACACGCAGGCCCAGGCTAATCGGCACAATGGGTTTGAGAAGAATCGCTCTAAAGCACCAGGGGACCTGATGAAATGGCGATGGAAGGAAACAGATGCTCAAAAGAATTCATCAGAGTTCATGTAGAAAGTGGGGGG
>NW_010426262.1:19183-20135 GCF_000710305.1 Buceros rhinoceros silvestris | reverse complement strand
GAAATATGGAGAAGTAGACCCCTGAGTTCCATTTGCCCGCCCCGAGCCCCAGAGAGCTGCTGGGACTTTCCAGCACAAAGCAGTAGAGCTGTGGCTCTTTTGCACCAGTTCTGTCCCTAAAGGAGCTGTCTCATGTTTGGGATGAGCAACAACAATATCTTCCATGAATTTAGACAATGCAAGACCCAACAGACTGGTCTCTCCTAAAGTGCACGCCAGGAGATAAATTTAACAAGGAAAATGAAGAAATTGGAGACTAAAAAAAAAACCCAAACCATTATTTCTATTAAATAATTCTCTTTGGTCCTAAGTGACGGGAAATTGCCCATCCACAAACCACCTCCTTGATAACCGAGACTGTTGCATGCTGGCGTAACCAGGAGCCTGCTCCAGGTGTTCAGCAGATGGGTATTTATTGCCCTGGGCTATTGGGATCTCTCTTGGCCCTCGCAGCTGATGCTGCTGGGCCAGAAGTGCCGGTTTCACACTCTGTTATTCAGCCACTCTGTTATTCTGCTGCCTTTCACTGCCTTCACATTGATTGTAAATGCTTTTCACAAACCATGAGAAATTGTCTGGATGAGGAAGAAAGAAGGTTTCCTCAGGTGGAGGGAATGCTAAGGGGAAAAAAATTAACGCAAGATGAACAGCAGTGATGAAGTTTGAAAAAAAGACTGGGAAAAATCCAGGTGCTCTGACAAAGCCGTGATTTCCCGAGGAAGAGCTGACAGAGCCATCTACTGCTCACGGAGCTCCGCAGCCACCTCTGCGCCAGAGCCCAGGCAGTGGCAGGGACCAGCCCGCCCAGCCCACTCGGATCCCAGCTGCCTGCGAAGGGAAGCGTGGGAACATCTTTCCGATGCGAATTATATTATTAGGCCTATTACTTTGTAACATCAAAGGAGAAGATAAAAAAAAAAAAATCAGTGGCATACAGGAAAGAATAAGCGGC
>NW_010426262.1:14694-18912 GCF_000710305.1 Buceros rhinoceros silvestris | reverse complement strand
GGGGGGAGAGTAAAATTAATAGCATCTTTCAGCAGAAAGTTATTTCTAGTCTTCGACTTTGCAAAGGGAACTGTCATTTCATTATTTTGGTGGGTGTAATGGCACATGCTGTACCGACCATATGCAACCAGAGAATTAAATTCTGGCTCAGATATGAAGACATAATGAGATACACACATTTTTTTTAATGAGAAAAATGATTGAAAATAAAACTCAGCACAGTGCAAAACACAGATGTCTCCAGCCTTGCAAAACTTTCTGGAAATGTAGGTTCCAAGTTGCCATTGTTACAATTGCTTAAGATTCTTCTAACTGCAAATTGCCACTTCTAAATTTTCTCCTAAAAATCGTTTGTACAAGATGCGTGGCACACATTCAGCAGCCCATATCATTGCCAGTGGTGAAGTGGTGGGGCTAACCTGGAGAACCTGCTCGTGACATCGGAAACTTGTGATATAGGTTGGCTTGGGCTATTGCCAAGATTTGATTCTATGTGGGCTGATCCCATGTAGAGAGGGATCTGGGACCCTAAAGAGATTAGATTTCTTTCTTATCAGCTGAGGTCTTACAGATGCAGAGATGCTCTCCCCAAGCGCTCCTGACTGGTTACACAAATCCAAATTCAGTTAGGGAACCACATTAGACGCATCCCTGACTTCCATGCGGGAAAACGTCTGCTCTTGGCTGCTTTCCTTAGCTGATAAGGGAAGATGCAACAGGAGCCAGCAGGCAGGAGCTGTACTCCTGGCTTCCACTGTGCCGCTGCCCTTCTCGGCCTCAGCATCACCACCTGCAAAATGGGCACAGCTCCAGCGGTCCAATATTGCTCGGCGAAAAGCTCTGATGAAGTGGTGAATGCTAGAAATAGTCTCTACCACTGAGTTGAGTTAAATGGATGGGCCACTCAGAATCTCTTCTAATGGATATACAGCTTCTTCGTCCTCTCCACTTCATCCAATGCTCCCTGTCCTGTGCAGTCTTGCACCAGCCTCTCTTCAATCTGTGAGAAAACCCTGCCCACAGATCACCTCCGTGGTTCCCACCTTGCAGAGCCATCGAGGTTACCCCTGCAGCTCACGTTGTGTCCAATGGCCAAAATGGGAAGCGGTAAGCAGAGAGTCAGGGGAGAAGAGCAAAGACAGGCAGGCACTTACCGCACTTAGCGGTGGGTAGGGGTTTCATGGCCATGCCAGCTGCACAAGCTCATAAAATCCAAGGAGAGAACGTGCTGTTCTCTCCAGCGCTCGCAGCACACACGGGGATTGATCCGTTTGTGTAACATGGAGCTGAGCAGCAGCTGCTCCAGCCCAGGCGCGCGTCACCAACAGCAGCTGGTACAAAGAGCTTCCTTCCAAATCCATTGCTCTAAGAGCATCTGGAGACCGATTCCAGCCACAATGGCTCCCTTTCCCCATGAACAGCTCATTTCGCCCGTCATTTTTCTCTCAGAATCATGTTCTCTTACCTTCACTTTGGAGAAGAAGGGTACTAAAAATACATATTCTGTCCTTTTCATTAGGGCAGAGAGGAAATACGACGGTGCTTATTGTTGACTGCAGAACTCTGATTCTTTAGCTACTCATAAAATTTTACCACTTCAAAGTGATCCCTGGAGGGGTGTTTGTTAGAGGAGTCTGAACTCATCTCTGGCTGAAACTGGCTGTCTAGCTATCACAAGTCACATGTGGTTTCAAAGTGCCTCTGATGGCAGTCTCCAGGACAATGTAATCCATAAGTTTACATTAAATATTTATATGACACTACTTTGTGCTCTTCTTGGTTCAATTGGTCTTTGAAATTCATCAAAATGTGTTAGCAAAGTTCATTACTTAACATTGTTGGTACCATTTAGTACGAACACTCTGCTAAACGAACTTGCCTGTCTGCATCGGCCACCTTATGGGAGCAAAGTGGTAAAACCCTGCCTTGGCTCCTGCCATTCTCAAGGAGGTTTGGATTTGGACTTTGGAGCTGTGATCAAATCAGCACACTAATTCCAGGCAGGGGTGCATTTTTTCAGAAATTTGATATAGAGAAGGGCAAATGCATTTTTGTATTTGCAAGACCGTTCTGGCAGACTGAAGTGGAACTTCATCATTTGGTTTGGTTTTCTTCTTTTTTTTTTAAAAAAAACACTCATGGTATTTCAAATGAAATAAACGCTTGTTAAAGCTTTAATATGAAATTTCTCAAATAAAATGAATGGAAAGAAAGTGTTAGAAGTTCAAACTTCACAGTGCTGTCAGAACTGGCATTTGGGTTTGTTGATCTGTGTTGAAATGAAAACCAGCACAAGGTATTTTGGCAACTCCGAAACATTTTGCAGATTTACAGTTTCAATAAAAAATATACGTTGTTGCTCATCCCAAACATGAGACAGCTCCTTTAGGGACAGAACTGGTGCAAAAGAGCCACAGCTCTACTGCTTTGTGCTGGAAAAAATATAAACCAGAAAGCTTCTGTTTCACTCTAGAGTAATCTCATTGTCTCTCACAGACACAAACATCCCTAGGAACAGAAGGTGGACCGCCACCTCCCATAGCTGATAACGTCATTTACAACTAAGAAATTCATTGGGTGGGGAAACACATCAGCAGACTCCAATACTCCTGCTGGAGAACCCGAAAAAACTGCACCAGTATGGATAGAGTCATTTGGAAAAGCGAAGACAGATATTCCCAGAAAAATCTACCGAGTTTAAGCACTATTTTTTTTCCCACAGAAGGTTCCCCAACCCGTTTTCTCAGTAGCATCATACTAAAAATTCCTAAAAAGACATTCTGAAATGACAGAGAACTGCATCAAAAGCCAAACTAAATCAACAAAAGAGAGAAGAGACCTTTGTGTGACAACCAAGACAGTGAGAAGTTACCAATGAATGAACTTGCTGTGTAAATCTGGACCACGCCATCCAAAGCAACAGCAAGACAAGTTAGAGCTGCCTCCCGGCAAGAAGCAGCAGATGCCAAACGGTTGGACCGAACAGCAACGAGATGTTGCTTGGACATTGCATTAATGGCCAGGAGCCAGATGTTGGGCTATAAACCGACTGGGAGGAGGCCAGGACTGCCAAGAAGGGAAACTGCTTTTCCCTTTTTAACTCCCTGTGAGTGTGAAGAAAACAGGGTTTGGAGTCCCAGCTGCAAACACACACCTTCGGCTTCTGTTCCTCCAAAGGGGAGCAACAAGTAGCTTGGGAAAAAACCTGAATGAATGGAAATGCAGAATTTAAAGGTAGTTCTACGTAGACTAGCTAGTTAAAATTAGTTCAGTAGAATCCCTCGTCTCTTCTACACTTTGTGTCATGTGCTCTAGCAAATGTGTGGTTGACTTTATTACTCTGATTAGTATTAGTTTTTCCCACTGCTTTTTATCTTGTTCTGCTAGGATTCATTTTCACGGTTCACACCACAGAGGACAGTCCCTGTCACCCCAGGGTGCTCGCTGTACTGTAACAGTGTCAGCAGCAACTCTCTGCTGAGGTTTTCCTGATGGAGCTTTCAGCAGCTTGGGATAATTCCCCATCACATTGGATTTACACATTGCTGTAACCACACACATTTAATGAGGCTGAATACTAAGGCAGAAAGTTAAAATGCTTGGAAGATTTTTGAAATCAAACTAGATGTCGTTAAAATATGTATTGGGTGCAAGTTTTCCCAAAGGGCTCTCTTGTACAAATAACTAGGTGTGGGTCACAGCAGAATCTACTCCATTAACTGCTTTTGGAGCATTACCAAATTAACAGCAAGTTAAAAAAGAAAACGATTGATTCAGAATGAAAAGAGAAACACCCAGACATCCAGACAGGTACTCTTTAGAGCATCTAACAAGTTGGAGCAGAGGAAAAAACAAATTCAGAGTAACACGAGGACCAAGTGCCATCTCGTGGATCCACAGGCAGTGCTCAGGGTACGGCACGGCAAGGCCACAGACAGGACTGAGGAGTCCGTCAGACACAGGGTGGATTTGTATGCTGTGGGTATAGTTACTGTATTAAAAGAAATCACTTTGTTGAAGTCACTGACATGCTCTCCCTTTTGAAGACTACAGACATCGCCTTCATGATTTACGGTTGCCCTATTACTCTGGCTCCCACAAGAAGTCCATAAAACTTTAACCACCCAATTCTTGCGTCAGAGCCATAAATTCTGTGTTTTATCTCAGACAGCACAAACTGGGCACTGACTGCAAAGCCAGGCAGAAGCTGCTGTGGTT
>NW_010426262.1:13288-14570 GCF_000710305.1 Buceros rhinoceros silvestris | reverse complement strand
AGCAGGAAGCCTTCACACTCCTGGGTTTACACAGAGCCAGTGTCACAGTCCAGGGCTGTAGGAGTGATTGTCCAGTCTCCCCACCAAGAAGTCAGAGTTTCTCCTCCCACATTGCTCCCCAAGATAAGATCTCCTCGCACAAGTGGTCCTTCTGCTCCTACCTCTCCATCTTATCATTTTAAAAAGCCGTGATAGAGTGCTCAGTCAGGGGTAGCACCAGATCTCTGGTACCCCAGAGACATGTGCGGCTGCTGAGAAAGTTGCTGATTGCTCAGTGGTGCCAGACTGATGACCTGATGGCTTTGCTAAAGGAACGACACTATCGTGATGTGAAATTCTCAGGACTAGGAGAAGAAACACCTGAAATAAGGTTTTCCCACATTTCAAAGTTACCAACACTCACAGTACACAAAAAAACAAAAAACCAAAACCAACCTGCTCTTGGTTGTGCCTCTGTACTTTTTTCCCAAAACAAAGATAGAAGGGCAGAAAGTGGAGGCCTTATTCCTCTCATGTCTTCTGCTTACTTCCCAGAAGCAGATGCCTCCTTCCCCGAGGAAGTCTACACTCTGCCTCCCGCCGAGATCCAGTAGCTCCCAGCAACCCCATGGAGTGAGAAGAGTTTCACAGTGCTGGGCAAGGTAAGACTACACATGAATAATACAGCAACTGGAGGAATTCATAACTCTCTCTTTTGTTCTCTTCCCCATTATTATTTTACTCTACGTTCTCCCCACTCCAGTTTTTGCAGCAGCCAGACAAAGGCACAAAATTTTCTCAGGACATGATTAAAGACATAACCCACAAACCAGTTACTCCAGCTGAGGAGAAGAGAATACAGGAGTAGGTCAAAAGTCCTATCCTCATGCTGTCCAAGGGGGAAAGGCCAGGCCAGATGTCCCTCGTGGCTTGAAATCTTCATTAACAGCCCCGCGGCAATTGCCTGAGTGTAGAGAGATATGATTCGATCCATTTTCTTGGAAGCTCTTGGTAGAGCTTCCAACAAGAGAATCTATTAACAGGAATGAAAATAAGGTCTCAACCGACTTCCAGCCTGTGTTCCCCCAAAAGCAAACCACATGAGCCACACGACATAACAAATCAGCTCTGTGGTTCACCCTCCCTCCAGAGCAGGACCGGCTTCCCTGGCGCCACAGGTGCACCAGTCATCTTCCCATACCCACAACCTTCCCTTCCTGAAGTGGATCAGAGATGTTCTTAAACCCACAGTTATCTTACCTTGAACTTGCAAGACAGCAAAGGAATAAATAATTTAAAACTA
>NW_010426262.1:3404-13203 GCF_000710305.1 Buceros rhinoceros silvestris | reverse complement strand
GGAAAGAGTCCTCTTAGATTAATGCTAAGCTGAAAATAGTGCTTCTCTCCAATTCACTGGATGACTATTAAAACACCCAGCCCAGTTTAATGGAGTGGTATTCCAGTTACACGAAGTTTCTCAGAAAGAAATATACTATCCATCACCCACTTTCTACTCCAATGATCTGTAATGGAGATGATTACTTTAAAAACATATGTCTTTGGTAAACTTGCATGCAAGTCATCTCTCTTGGCTAACTTTTGAGAGACATACTGCAATGATAAACAGAAAGCCATCAACTTCGAAAGTAAAGAAAGTTGACCTGTCTATTGATACAGACAAATCAGGTTGGGAAAGAATCCAAGGAGAAACACAGATAGGCTTTCAACCCAGATCAGTAAGCCCTCCCATTTCTTTCCTCAGATATTGAGATCAAATCAGACAAACCAGACTTGAGAAGGGAGTCAGTTGAATGCCTCTGAGTGGGCAAAAGGAGAGCTGAAAAGCTCCACAAGTGTCTGAGAGCTCCTGAACAGAGGCGTGGGCAGGCAAAGTGCTATTTCTTCCTCTTCACTCTCGTGGCCAAGGGCAGCATCTCAAGGTTTATAACTTGTGGCATCCCTGCCAGACCACACATCTGCTCTTCCTACCCAACCCTCTACTCACAGCATTCTAGCTCTCCCCCTGGGGCAGTTCAGGAAACTTTATCTCTAAATAACCCTGGTGACCCAAGCACACCTATATCTGTGTGTATATCTCCTCTCCCTGGAGAACCACAGCAATGCCAAACACAAAAACTCTTCAGGAGGTTTCACACCTCTCCAGGTAAACATTTTAGTCCCTGCTAAACAGCTCCTCTTTCTTTCAGGACAGTAATACAAGTACTCTCTCCCTGCATTATTGCTATCCCAGATACCTGTCACAAAGCCTCTTCCAAGCTCTTGCATCAGTAGGCTCAGTTTTAAAAGCAGCCCAAAAGCTAAGTCCACAGTTCCTTTGTAGACTAACCTGAGATTATCCTACAAAGGGGTGAAATGGTGAAATGCTTTTATCCATCATTGACAGACAACAGGTAGACCCGGAGCCAGCAAGGTGCCTATAAGAAGGGTTCAGATGGAGTTGGAGTAATTGCTGCTAAAAATCACCATTTACACCTTAGCCCTGGCAAAGTCACCTCTCTGTGTCTTCTAACTTCACCAGGTCCCTTACAAACTCTCTGGAGATGCATGGGTTTGAGCCATTCCCAGGCCAGGACCCTCTGAGGAGGGCAGCGTTTTCAGACATTCCCCCAGCATGTGTCACATGGACGCAGCCCAGGCTGTGCCCAGCCTGCACCAACAGCCCCTCAGACGTCTTCTCCTTAAAAGGGAAGTCAGGACTTTCCTATTAGCACCATCACTGCCATGCTGGAAGAACAACCTACTCAGCAGAGGTCAGGAGAGGAAGGATGTCTCTGCTGCCCATGAGCCAAGGCCACCTGGAAGGTTGTGTCTCAAAGGGCAATATTATTTTACTACGGTGACGCTTCTGGAAAACAAATGTAGTAAAATAATACCTTGTTGGGTGTAAGCCAGTGGCACAGCCGGCAGGGCCCCAGGAAAGCCAGACTCTACCCCAGCCCCACGCTCCCTCTTTCCTGTCAGCCTGGACAGTCACTCACTAAGATTTTCAGGCAGACCTTTAGCATGGGCACACGCGTGTGCAAATAGTCCCTTTGGGTGGGAGGCCGGGCTGCGAGGATAACCAGACCATCTGAACTGCACCGCTCGCTTCCGTTACCGCAGAAGAGCAGGAACATCTGAAATGAGTTGATCCCCTGGCTTAACAAGACCAGTTTTCACAGGCATGGTTAAAAGCCACGTTCCAGGAGGAAGATGTCCTCATGTGGGGTTTGCTGCCAGTGCAGGACATACACATTGCTATAGGAATGTATAAATACCTTTCACGCCCGGGTAACCCATCCTGAGCGGGAGATTTGCACCATTTTCAGGGCCTGCCTAGATAGAAAGGAAGGAAGGAAGGAGGGAAATTTCACCAAGTTTCAAAACTTGACCGAGACTGCCACCTACTAACACGATGCTGAAATGACCGAAATTGTGCCTTGTTTCCAGCCAGAAAAACTGGACAGAAGCAGGAAAAAAGCTAGAAGGAAAACTGTTTAAAATTAAAAATATCTTTTCTTTTTCTGGATGAGGTGGCAGGAAGGCTGGTCACACTGGCTTCACAGGGACAGACACTTTTCCTTGGCTGAACTGATAACTCCCAGCACTTAACACAGACTCAGCTGATTAAGTAATTAATTATGTTTTCTTTTCTTTCAACACATGAGAAAGCCACAAGTGCACCATGGTTTCCTAGAAGAGGCCACCTGAAATAGTTTGACACTTCAGAAGAAGTATCTGCACTCCAGCAACTGCAGCATTTAAGCTTCCTCTGGGAGAAGCCACGTGATCTTGCTCCTTCCTAGATCCTGTGGGAGAAGGAAGCAGAAGGGGTTTGCTGGTGTAATGGGGACCCCAGCCCTGCCTGCAGCCTGAGGTGTAACCAGCAGCCGGTGAATTTATTTGCTCAGATGATCTGGCAAAGCAAACACTGTTGTCTCTGGTACACATCTCCTTACCTTAAAGATGTAAGCAACACCCTTTTGCCTGGGTGGTTAGAAAGGCCATCAGAAACAGCCCTTACAGAGCAAAATTTACATAATCAGAGAGAAGGCTACCTTTAGCATGGATGAAAGCAAAGTTCTTGCATTTTCTTTGCCATAGTGGCTTCATGCACATCCGAGCTCAGCACATCGGCACTGGAAAGATCCGCAATGAACCACTTCAATTAGGCTGATTTTCAGATTAATCTACACATTTCTAAGAGGAGATTAGCACAGGCTCTCCAAGAGCCTCGTAATGGGACTAGCAACTGGAAACAAATTAAACCAGTGCCACAGGAGCAGATATGTAAAAGTATTTTAATTCAGAGAGTGAGGGCCTCTTTCAGTACAGAAAAAATCTAGCTTCATTCAAACACTAAATACATCCGTGTCCATGCTGCCAGTTAATTTGGGGCAAGCACTGTAAAAGAAGAGATGTTTCCCAAACAAATCTTTCAAAAGAAAATAGCTTTCTAACAAGACATTAATTTTCATGAAGAAAAAAACCAGGTTCTGAATTATTTTTGGTTCCCTTAGTGGAGGAATGAACTTGAGCTGAATGCTCTCTGCCACAGACATATTTCCCTGTGCCCCGTGTGCTGATACAACGTCTAATACACCTCAGTGTGTCCTGCAGCAGAAGGTGTCCCCTGCCAGCCTGCACAAGGGCACGGCTTTCCTACGCTCACCTGCACCACCCACAGGGATGCCCCGATCGCAGCTGCAGGAGCTGGACCCTCTCCACTGACGAGCAGGTAGAAGGGGATGAGAGAAGGAGCTGCTGAAGGTACAGAGGTACAGCCCACACTGGCTGCTCCAAAACTGAGGATTTTTCTCTTGAGCTCAGAATCAACAACCAACTTTCTCCAGCATCTGGAGAGCCAGCTTACATCATCATATCCTTGCCAGAGGCTGCTTGAATGCGGCCGTTACCCAAGGTTTGCCCTGCTAACAAAGAAACAGAAATCAGTGTCCGTCTCAAGATTTTGGAGACTCCTTGCAGGGAGGAATAAAGATATTTCCCATTTTTGTTAGCCAGAAAGGCCCAAGAGCAATCAACCCATAAATCAAACGATGGAGATTAGAAAAATGGGCCAAAACATTCCAGTGCTCTCCCTGTTCTCAAAAAGCAAACATAGAAAGAAGTTTTCCACCAGGTCTTAGTGACTTTTCCTTCTGTCTTCTGAGCAGCTAGTGGAAGCTGTTTAAAATGTATATTTAATTAAAATCAAAGACAGTTAACGAGAAATTCCCAAAGTTTTCTCTTAGTTCTGGATACGACTCCCTGCTGATAAATACAGCTCTTTATCACGCATCCTAATAGTCCCCTTAAGGACCCTTCATTCCTTCTCTTCCAGTAGAAATTAAGTACCTAGCTAGGCACTAACCACTTGCGTAGTTATTCTTTGGGTCTAAGAGTAAGTCTTTTAATAGAAAGGGGATTTGGGGCTTCCTGGAAAGGAGTTTCCCCACAGGACAATTCAGTGCAGACCTCCAAAGCCCAAGTGGATGCCCTGACCAGAGAACACGCTTACCTTCCATCATGGCCAACTGGGAAGAAATATCTTTTTCTTGTAAACACAGGATGTAGCTTTTACACTCGCTGTTCAGCTGATATTTTCGCTTTCACTGTTGAGCAGCTTAAATTAATAATCGTATCTCTCTAAATACAACACATGCATCATATAGCAACACACATACTGTATTATATACACAGAAAGAGTTAAGAGCCAGGTATCATTAATCTTAAATGTTTATACCTTCCTGGAGCAACTAGTTGACAGCTGCTAAGCTACTGGCAAACTGTCTGCCTTAAGCATTTTCCTCCTCTCTTCTGGTGCTATGCCCCTGGCTGGGTTTCAACTACACATTGCAGAAACCATTCAGAATAACGCACACACTGTCTCGTAAAGAAAGCTGGGGAGTGCATGCCCCCTCCAACCACGCCTGCAGCTCGTTAACCGTAATGTGACTTACACGTATCTGCACGGACAGGGAAATCAAGCCTCGCTGTGGGTCAAATGACTTTCCTGTCCCTGCTGAAGCCTCCCAGCACACCAAGCAAGTGGAGTTTGCAGACTGGTATTTGGATTAACAGCAGGAACCACAAAAAGCTTACAGGGAGAGAAAACTCAGGTTCTGTGTGTCCTTCTGTATCATCTACATTTATTCTGCGTTGCTGTTCTACACTCGAACCGTGCCACTTTGCTCTGTTTTGACTGAGGTCAAGGGCAGCACAGCAGAGCAGTGCCCAGACCGAACTCCACCAGCTTTCCTCGTTACCACGTGTCTGATTCCTCTTCCTCCTGTGCCACCTTCCTCTGCCATGTGGTACTGCAACAACTTCTGCAAGAGAGCACAGTGATTTTAAAAAGGGGCGTAGGGGGGCAGCAGGAATTACATTTTGAAGTGGTGATGAACAAAGCCTGATGCCCATTGTCAAGTACTGCATACAGTCATTTAAAGAACGGCAAAAGGGATTGGGTGCTCTGTGGTCCCTCCACCTCCACAGAACTGACTTCGTGCTACCAGGGACCCAGTTTCACTGCAACCGTTGTTAGTAATGCAAAACAAGCAGAGGGCAGCACAGGGTCTGGCTTGGGGAGGTACAATCTCTGTAACATTTCGCAGCCTGAATCATCTGTCCATGAAACGCTACAGGCACACACAGAGTTTCCTTAGCCAGGAAGAAATGGTGTCTAATTATTGGAGCTGTATGAGTGAAGACACCGGGGGCCTGCGAGCCCGAATGACGAGCAGTTAGATAACAGACTAACAAGCAGGATGCCCACAGCCCATTAAAGAACTAACAAAAGGCCTATGTGAGACACTTGTGGTATTGTACAAGGAAGATGTGCAGACCAGAAAATGCCTGAATATAACCTTTAAAAATGTATAGCGTGAACTGAACACGTGGCATCGCTAATGTCTGGTGCTCTAGTGCACGCTTAGCATACGGGTAATGTAATTAGCCAATTAAAAAGCACCTGAAAGACAAGTGACAGAAGATGCTAACCAACAGGAGAAGCAACGCCTGCTGTACCAAGGACTGGTGCAGCATGCTGAAAGGGGGGTAAGGCCTGCATTCTCTGTGTCAGGGTGATGGCTGGCAGCCGCTCTGCTCTTTGCTGCTGAAGACCTGGCGTTGCGCTTGCACCTTGCATGAGCATAGGAGCTGAGCTGACCACAAACAGAGCGAGGGAAAAACTGCGTGGTTTGGACGTGGAGCAGTCTGTGTCAACGCTGAGCAGAGGGCAGGCGGCCAGCTCGAGGATACCTTAGAGGAGTCCTGAAAAAGGAGGCAGATCACAGCTGCGAACAGAACACGTACAACACTGGCACGTCCTTACGTCGGAGTGCACCAAATCCATCCAGCAGCATGTGTTGCTTTAGCTTAACGTATGGAACTCACAGCTTTTCACTGACAGTTCGAGCGATTTGGGGACAACCTGTCTCTAGCCACTAGTGGTC
This sequence comes from Buceros rhinoceros silvestris, assembly GCF_000710305.1. Lineage (NCBI taxonomy): Eukaryota > Metazoa > Chordata > Aves > Bucerotiformes > Bucerotidae > Buceros > Buceros rhinoceros. Next base: position 7,106 of record NW_010426262.1, on the reverse strand, counting down.
GTTGTCGTCCTGCGCAGCAATAATTCCTGGCGTTCCGCAGAGAGAGACTGCTGCCAAGTAATCTCCCAGGGCTTATTTTCATCAGGTACGAACCACAGTCAAAATTTTGAAGTCAAGCATAAAACGGTAGCTCCGCTCATTCATCAGGAGATGAACGGGTGTTACATCTACCTCTTCCTGGAAATTACATTCAGTGTCAAGGAAAACACAACAGTTTGACAACAATTAGGTATCGCAATGAATTGGAAATGCTGCAGCCAGCCAAGCAGATGCTGCTGTGTTTACAGAGTTTGTGTAAACACTGGTTTTGACGCAGCTCCTTTATTCTGTGCGCGTATATGTCCCCCAACCTAATGACAGGCAATTGAGAAATCACAGGAAAATATGATGCCCTGTTTTGTGGAAGTTTTGCGTCTTTGCTGAGTGCTTGCACAAAGCAAGTGCTCAAACAAAGCAGATGCTGCTTTCCCCAGCTCCCCCCAACAAAGTCTCTGCCGTACATAGAGTTAAAATTCAGACTGACAGAGTCGCAGGCTTGTAAGTGCTTAGCTTTTAGGTATGCAGCTGGTGGAGCAGAATTCACAAATATGAGTAGGGCTTTGAGGGGGTGGTTCCAAAGCATAGTTCAGTGCCGTGCAGAGTTACCCCGGCTACTCTGCATGGGGTAGTTCAAGCCGTGGAAACGGTCCAGCTGCTCGCCCTTCTATAGGTATACAAAAGGTGACCACAGCCATAATTAATAAGTGGAACTTTACGTTTCTAACTGCCTGCACTGCTGAAAACCTCAGTACTTACGGGCTCTGAAATGCTCTGTCTGCCAAGCATGGTTTTTGTGGGTACTCGACAGCTTTATGTGGTTAAACTGCCTTAATTTTTTTTTAGGCATCTGTGATTTTGGAGAGTTTAGATCTCAGTTCCCTTTCAGGATCTACATTCTTCAATGAAGGGGGAAAACAAAAAGTTCTATTCCTGCCCCAAGCTTTGTTCTTCCCTTTAGCTGATTCATTCCACAGCCTAAATCCTCCTTCTCCAGACACTCACATCTACCTGCATTATGCCCAAGCGGGACAGAGTCACTTAGAAGAGACACCAAAGGCACCTTCCACTTTCGAACTGAATTACCAGATTGCAGGTACAACTGTCTGCCCCGCTGGGGTTAACGCACAGTGCTATGTCTAATCCACCTCAGGAGACAGACAGCTTTCCAGGATAAACGCAAGCCTCTGACGAGAGTAAATGCAAGTTCTGCTTATTATTGTGGAGGGCGTATTTTCTAAGTTCCATATTTATAACAGTGCTATCAAAGCTATTCCACAAGATTAATCGTAGAGGTAGAAAATACTCTCATTGAGCAATTTTGATAGAGGAAGGGTTAGTAAGAAATGAAGACACAAATTAGGGGAAAGGATGAATACAGTAACTGCCTTCACTTGTTCCAGCTTCCTGCATTTTACAGAAGATGAACTGAGTTACTGTGAAAACTTTGATCTTTAGTAAAATGTCATATTACTATTACCATCCGATTATAGCCACTAATCAACACTCTAAGGATACTACACTGTTTGTCCTTTTCCTGTTGGCTTCAAAATTACGTTTCAGAAAATAGAAAGCCACGGCTTAATTTTAAAGCTCCCTCAAAACTATGAAATTTTGATTATACAGACATAACTATATGAGAGTATAAATATATGCATGTGTATGTTCATGCATACACCCAATTTCCTTTCAGATGGGCAGAAGCTTTCAGTTTACCACAGCAGGTCCAGATTTCATCAATAAAGGAAAATCCATCCCCTCTCTGGGAAAGCAAAGCAGGAACATTCTCTGGGACAAGCGTGGTGTGTTACCACCCGTTTTAAACATTTTGCACTGCTTCCACATTTTACCCGTTCCCCTGGTTAAAGAACACATGAAACACGTTACCCCTGGATGCACACTGAGAGGGACTGACTGATCGAGACAGTGTGATAGAAAAAGGGTCTTAAAACAGATTAATATCACTTGAACAACACGGGGAAAAGGTTGCAAAAAACTGATCTAAGATTCAATTCTAATTTCGCTGCTGCTGTTGGGAATTTCTCCGTTGACCTTGCTGAGCTTTGGATTAAGTCTCAAGCCTGTAAAATGAGAAACGGAAAAAGGAAATCTGGTTTTGCAGAAACTCTCACGTCATCTCCTTCGCAAGCCTCCTACAAGCCTTAACAAGCAGGTGTTACTACTACACAGACTACAAAAGAGAGACAGCGTGCACCTGATTTCCACGTGTCTTCCTCATTCAGCTATAAGAAACTGCTCTGAAGCAGCTCTTGACTTCCTAAAGAAGTTTTTCTCTTCTCTCTGAACTTCTGTGAAGTACTCAATACTCATCCATTCTCCAGTGGTAGACGTAACCAAACATGTCCGTACCATTCATGCAGTAGATGTTCTAGACACTCTGTTCACCTGCTTGCAGACTGTCCCAAAGACATTAAACAAAAAAAATTTTAAAATTAATTTACTTTAAATCCATTCTATATAATTCCATTTTAGTGCAATCTATATTCACGCAAGCAATTAAATATTCTATTAAAATGGATCCATCATCAAATAACATGGAATCCAGCAAAGTAATAGCTAACATCTGAGTGCTAAGCCTCCATCAGAGTCACAACGGTGCCTTGATACCCCCTTCATTTATTTCCAATTCTGGCACCTGTAACCATGGCAACATACACTGAAACCTTTCAAGCAGAACAGAACTGACAATCACAATAACAGCACAAAATACCTGAGGTGGGGAAAAGAGAGGAGAGGCACAAGCAGGTAGTTGTTGAAATTAAAAGCTAATGACAAGAAAACAGCTGGAAACAAACGCTGGCTCACATGACTGTAATCTCTAGGCAGATGTATTTTTGCAAACCTGCTCTGCTCCACCTTATTAGCTGAGCAGCTATGGAAAAGGAGGTAAAATAAATATTGTTTCAGCAAAGAGTAAAAGTGAGAACTCGAAAAAGTAAGTTGCTGCAAATAGAAAGCAACTGTTTATCTGTTGCATACATGTCCAGGAGTGCTCAGCATTAGCCCGTGGAAAAGCAGGTATTTTTTCCAAAGCCAAACTTTCACAAAAGTGCTGCAGAGAAACACCATCCAGCAAGAAAGAAAGATAAGTCACCTTTTAAAGTGGTTCTAAAAGAATAATTCCATTAGCCTACATCAAAGAAAAGGTTTGAAATGAGCATGAGTTAATAAACCATATATGTGTAAACTGGGATAACTTCCTAGACATGTAAGGGATCTAATTAGCATTTGAATGCTGTGAAGCAAGAAAGGGAAATTCTACCTTTAAACTGTAACAATCAAAACTAGAAATGAGATTGACCCATGCGGGAGAGCCTGCCAGGATGCAGCTGCAAGGTTAGCTCCGAAGGTTTATGAGGCTGGAGCTGAAAAAACACAAAGATCACGGCCATCACAAGACCTGCAGGGAAGGCTTGTAGTTTTTATCTGTTAGCCCATGAAGCTGAATTTAGAGAACAGAATTAGACGAACAAGAGATGGACTTACACCAGCCTCCCCATTGCAGCATCCCACTCACTTCAGAAGCCATAAGCCATGACTTGGGAATCAAAACCACCAGGCAAGTCAGCGAGTGAAGCTCACTGAAAGAAGGGAAGAAAAATAATGCAAGACAAAAGCAAACAATACCTTAAACAGAGAGTCAAG
>NW_010426262.1:1364-3302 GCF_000710305.1 Buceros rhinoceros silvestris | reverse complement strand
CAGCGCACCTAGGGATTTCTCTGCTAAGAAGTCACAACCCACAAGAAACCAACATGAGCTATTCCACCAAACCCAGCTTTGAGATCACTTAACTGTTGCCTACGGGGCTTCATATGCTCTGAAAATATTGCATATTATATTTCACCTGCCACAATCCATGTGGTCTCCTTCCAGATACCTTTTTCGTCCTTAGACATCAGAAGGAAACAAAAATACTGCAGCAGGTATTAGGCAGGATAAATCCTGTACTTGCATGGGGTAGGGTGAGACAACAAATGGACAGGCAGGACTGGTTGCAGACTGTACAAAAGCCTGCACCCTGAAAATGGGCGAATACACACAGGGGAAGTCAGACTTTCGAGGATCAGCCACTGCAGCCAGACCTTCTCCCTTTCCAGAGCCTTGTCCGTGAAGAGGAGTACAAAAAGCTGTGCCACCACAGGACCAGGACCACCTCGCACATCACTGCTCCTTCTCTTTTGGTGACGATGGTGGAGAGCCTGTGTTGTCTTCCTGCTCAGGGCAGTTTCATCCACTTCACTCTGGGTCAGAAGACCAGGAGAAGAATCCCGGAGGAAGGCCAGCACTGGAAAACCAGAGCTTGCCCCAGGAACCTGAGGAGGGCCTCTCACTCCATGGGAGGACCAGAACAAACCTCACTCCTCACTCCTTTTATGTTCTGCCTGGGGTTATATCTTTTATTTTCCCTTGTCCAGAAGTGCTTGTGGAGACCCATAGTCCATAAGCCCGCAAAACAGCAAACACACCAGGCACCTCTTGGTTTCACCATACTGCGTGGTTGTGTTTCCATGCCAAAGCTTCTGGTGTCACTGGGAATTGTTTCCCGCTGCTGCTGATCCATCACCCAAGGGCTGCAGCAGTGGGTGACACGTAGGGAATTAGGAGTGTGTGCTTTTAGAGCAGGAAGGGGAAGGTTGGTCCCTTCCTCTTTTCCCCAGCCTTTTTTTTTCATTCAAAAGCTTATTATGTGACAAAGACCAGAGCAGGGTTAAGCAGAAGCAGAGGAAGATGTGGACATGAAATGGAGAACAATAAAATGGAGAAGAGCTGGGATGTGAGTGAGCATTCATGCTCTGAGAAAAAAGTCTCTCCTTTCTCACTTGCTTCTCAGGGGGAAAACAGAACTGTCAAGCCACAGTACACAAAAAGCTGTCATTCACTGTCACGTAGGAAGCACCTTACCCTCCTTCCTCTGGGGAATTTCCTCAGACACCGGATTTTGTAAAGAGAATATTTTTCCTCTACTATTGTGTCTCATTGACTCCTATTTTCTTCTTTGTCATTCATAAGATGCTTTTTCCTGACCTCCAAGCGTATTTTGAGCTTTCCATCCGATTTCTCTAATGCCTTCAGGTTAATACGAGTTCAGCAACGGCAGAGTTTAACAGCGGGTTTGCAAGTAGCAGTCGCTCAAAGGTGTGGGAGCAACGGGAAGGAATAAGAAAAACTAGACAAGTGCAATCTACAGGGCAAAGCCTGCTCCATCCTACAACCTCCCTGGATGTGTTTTGCTCCAGCTGGAGCTCGCAATGGACCACTGTGCTCCACCTGCACAGAGCTGCACATCCGTATGCCACACACCTGTACCCCACACGTTGTTTGAAGTCTCTGCTTCCCAGAGCAGCCACATTTCAGCTGGCAGACCAGACTCTTCAATATTCCATGAAGCCTGAACCCACAGATACCAAGGCCAAAGGAGAAGATCGTGGTCTTCTCTAACCGGAACTCCTGAAAAACAGAGCATGTTACCCCATGACTCGTAGAGCTAGTTGAACCATTTGCACCGTTACAGATCTTTCTTGGAAAAGTCATTCCGCCTCGAGTTAAGGACTTTAAGTGGTAGAGAAGGCACTGTGCCTCTCGGGAAGCCATTTCAGTGGTTAATTAATCTCACTCGAACACCAGCCTGCTTGCTTT
>NW_010426262.1:0-1263 GCF_000710305.1 Buceros rhinoceros silvestris | reverse complement strand
TGCTGAGTTCTTCCATTTCTAGTTCCATGATCTTGTTACAGTTTTAACAGACGTTTAACAGGTTTTCTATCTTTACTGGGGTGCTGACAGACTAAAAAACTCAACTTTCAATTTTTTCAAAGGATCTAACTAATGTTCCAATAAAGATGACCTTTTTTACCTCAAAATTTTACTAGATCGGTTTTATGAAAAGATACCCATTTATTCTTGGATTGGTAGGAACTACGACAGTGAAAGCATTCGCATCCAGCGTTCCTGTGCATCTGCACTCAACTTTCAATAAAAGCAGAAGTGTGAAACTCCTAACTGGCTCTGAATTTTAAAACTTTTATATCACTTTGCGCTTTCAAAGCTAATTCATTATGACTGCTGAAATGAAAATGTTAATATCTTGGACTTCAGCAGTTCTGACCAGGAAGCAATCTGTCAAGATCCCAATTACTTTTTTTTACTTTTTTTTGTTTTTTTAAGAATTTTACATTATTTGCCATCCCAAACTGAGAGATAAAGTTTATATAATGAGAAGAGTACACACCAACCTGAAATATTTTGTGGCCATGAAAGCAGAATGCTTTATCTCAAGTTTGACTTCTCAGGAAGTATAAATGAGCCAATATTTCAAAAGAAAGAGTCCATTAATCTTGGAAAGTAAAACTTGTTTGTTGCCACTACTTCAGATTTTTTCCTACTTTGTTTTAAGTTGGTTAGAGTGTTTGAAATCTAATCATGCTTTTGAACATCTTTTAGTTTGGTTAACCAAAGTTAACTTTGGATGGCTTTGAGCAATTTGGTCTAGTGGAAGGTGTCCTTGCCCATGGCAGGGGGGTTGAAACTAGATGAGATCTTTAAGGTCCTTACCAACCCAAACCACTCTATCATATGATTCTATAACCACAGTTTTCTCACAGAAAATATTTCATTAGCTATTTGACTTTGGAGCATATGATGTTTTTCTAGTTTACAAACTAAAAATACACTTAAGGCAGCCTGGCAGAAGTCAGCACACAAGGACACTAACGTGACAAAAATACGCATTTGAAGTCCCAGCTAATGCAGGATATCATCGAGGAGCAAAGTTTTTCCAAGAGTCCCAGAGGGACCCACTCCTAGCTCAACAACTTACCACATTTTATCAGAAAGACATGGGCATGGGGAATGTCAGAAGGGAAAGAAAGCAGACCAACAGGCGGTGATCCAGATAAAGCAACCTGGATGCAGGAGGAAAAAAAACCAAAACACCCACAAATCCTCCCCCTCTCCCCC
>NW_010426261.1:27593-33126 GCF_000710305.1 Buceros rhinoceros silvestris | reverse complement strand
TATATATATAAAATTAATTCTACATTTTGGACTGTCTGTGTTCCACATACGACTGAGCTCTGTACAAGACCAGTGTTATTCTGTGAGGATTTAGCTGCTTTGAGTTTGAATGACTATATGCTTCTCGAATTATAGGTCTTTTTTTTTTTTTCACAGTAGCATCAACAAAAGAAATATACTGGAAAAGATTGACTAGCTTTTAGTGAGCAACATTTGCAAGTTTAAAGTGCAGAATGTGCATTTATTTCTGCACGTGCAACTCTAAAGATTGGGGTGGGACAGACAATAGGAGTAAGAATAGAGATGAAAAAGATTACCACCCTCGTTTCTTACAGAAGGCTGTAAGACTTTCAGCTGGCAGCAGGTCCTTGGGACTGTTATTCACTACCAAGTCTCCTGTTTGGCTGTGTTCACATCTTGCTGGTTTGGCAAAGCTGACTTTGCTTCCCTGTCAAGTTTCTGGAACACTTAACTTTTTTATTGCAAGTTTCACTGCTTGGTAAAACTTACTGGAATTTAAAGACTTCAAAAGCAGTCTTGCCAGCATGAGCAAGGAAGAAAAAAACATACTGTAGGCTAGCTGTGCCTCAAAGGCTTGTTTTTATTAAATGAAATTTCTTTTGTTGCTTGTAAGCTAATAACACTCTTCTTGATTTTGTTCAACTTGAGAATCAAATAATATTTAAAATAGTTCATGATATACAAATTATGAAACTTCTGATAATGCTTTAAAACTATACTACTATATATAACACTTGGGAATATGACTTCAGTGTATGTTTTTTATCTGTCAGTGTATAGAATGACCTGTGTAGTGAGAAAGATTGCATGTGCTTAGTAAGTATTACATCAGATGTAGCTGCATAATTTAGATGGAAAACTAATGTATTGTATGGTAGCTTTTCTAATTCTTTTCCAGGTATGAAAATAATTTGTATGAATTGTATGAAATTTAATTTATACTCAGCCTTAAAACAGGCTAGGCTGTTTGAGGTGCCAGCTCTTTAAGAGTTAAATTTTTTTTACAATATTAAAATATTTTTGTTACAATATTAAAATGAACTTAATATAAAGTGTCATTACTTGATTGAAACAGTAATTAGAGAAACACAGAAGTGTTATTTTTTAACATGTATTTATATATCTGTTTTTTCAGTATTGTTTACCTTCTGCTTGAAAAATACTTACTGTAAGGAATAAGAAGATACTGGGAGAGAATATGGCTATGATGCCATATAAAATGAAGGAATGAGTGAGGCTGTAGTTCACCTCAACATCTTGAGCGAAGCTGGCGGTGCCACAGGGAAAAAAGCAGTCTTGAACTCCTAGGTCCAAGGTCCTAGGCCAGCTCCTGCTACCTCTGTTATCTTGGCCCACTCGCTTGTACAAATGTGCAATGACCAGACTAGGAAACTGCTTCTAGAGTGGTGGGGGGATGGTTATTTGGCTGGGCTAGATTTCTGTTGGAACTGGTCACTGATCTGGCTTGCTGGAAGTTTGCACAAACCTTGGTGTTGTCACAGGGGTGCACTGACATGAGAGGTTGCTTCTGCTTTTTTCAGTGAGGTTCCTGTTAAGGAGTTTCAATTTCCCTCTCAGTTTACCCCCTTTGAATATAATAAGAAGTGAGGACATTGAAACATAAACATAGACTCAGGAAAAAAAAAATTAGGGTAGTGGTTGTATTACAAAATTAATGGTATCAGTATGAAATGTTTCGATATCTGATGCCAAGCTTAATGTAAGAGTATTTGTTATTAATGCCAGCCCAAGTACATGATGCTAAACTTAGCACTACTTCAAGTGGCATTTTACCTGAACGATAATTAGCAGACACGTAATCTTCCTTAAAAATGCAACAGTAATGTTATTAGCAAGGGTACGAAGAACCAGTCTCTTTGAAAAGAAGGCAGTTACTGCAGGTCTCAAACACACCTGAAGAAAAAGACTAAAATTTTTTGAGGAAAAAGGAGTTGAAATTATGTATGATACCTATTACTTTATTGTGTATAAATGTTGTAATATATTTAGCTTTATCCTTTAAGTTTTTTAAATAACTTTTTTTTCTATTTACTCCACTCCCCCCAAGAATGCCATTTTGAAAATGATCAAAGAATTTCACCTTTGGAATCTGCTCTATCTTTCTGGACTCTGCTTGAAAGGGAAGAAATTAAACTGGAAAAACTTCATGAAGATATTCGTCGCTTGATTCAAATTCAGGTCTCTGTGACTTACTCAGAATGCTTCAGGGTGCTACCTATTCTTTCTGCTGAAACAGGGTTCCTTTTATAAAAAACTTAGGCTGTTAGCAGACAGGAATGAATTTTCTAAGTTTATTGTATTTTCAAGTGCAGAGTAAAGACATCTATACGGGGGACTTTTACCTGTCTAAATTGGTTCCTGTTTGGCCCAGTTCAAAATTGTTTCCAAAGCAGTCAATCTGAAAAAAAGGAGATACCAGTTGAAAGATCAATTTCAAAACACTAGTATCTTGAGCTTTAAAATGTTATGAATAGCAGGGTGTTTTTCTTCTTAAAAATAATTCTTTGCATTAGAAAACTTTATTTTGAAGAGAAACATGTGAAAAAGTTAAGAGCTACTGGGACTGTGAAAGTCTTTGAGGGGAGGTTGAAAGCACTGCTTAGTAGGTAAGTACGGGGCATTTTGCATGAATAAAGGTCCTTTTAAATGCCTGATGGAGAGGTTTTAGGCCTTTATACTTGAGGTTTAATATTACTTCATAACTACCTAATAAGTAGATAATTGTTGGTAATGCTTAAATAGGTAATCCTCTGTGTTTTGAAAGTCTTACAAAACTGTAAAAGTGCAACTTCTCCTGTATTTTCTGAATCTCAGGTGAGGTGTATTTCAGCATATCTTGTAATTATATTTGTTATAGACTGTAGCGGTCCATATGGAAAAGGGATATTTCAAGGAGGCTGCTGAAGTTCTTGAAAGGCTATTTACAGACTCGGAATCAGATAAGGTAATAACTTCCCTGACTTGCAGTAAGCTCTCTCGTTTTCAGAGAAGAGGAGAATGGGTTTCCAAAGCTAGCAAATGCTACGTGGATAGCTTTGTCCTAACTACTGCCTGTGCAGTCCCTTACACTCCTGTGGCACTTGTAAATAAAAAGGAAATTTGTGGATAGGGGATTGATAGAAATAATGGAGTATTTGGGGGAGTAAAATGCTTCTAGCAACAGTTATTTTTCACTGTGGGCAGCATGACTTTGAACTTCATCCCCTTTCCCACTTCATATGAAGAGTGAGGTATCACTACAGATTCTGGGAATTTTATATTGCTCTTTTCTTAAAGACAGTATACTGTTAGAGACATAGTAACTCCCTAATAACCAGTCTGCTGACTTTTTCTGAACCATTGCAATGCTTCCTGTTTGTAGTTTCTGTTGATTAGTGTTCTACATATTGATTCATCACAGGGAAGGAAAGTTCATTATCATCTGTAGTGTAGAATGGATATTATTATGCCTCTACCTGGAAAAGATAATATAAGTGGGTCAGGCCACCCTCTGGTTTGATGTTGACTGCATCATTTGGAAAGATGAAAGTTGGACTGCATATCTCTTCAAAATAGTAGCTAGTGCAAACACCCGAATTTGCTGGAGTAAAGAAAGGACAAAAAGCCTGCAGGCAAAAAGAAAAAATGGCAAAAATGCTTCCTCTATCTTCCTCTGGTATCTTAGGACACATGCTTTATGTAAATAGTAACATTTGTATAACTTATCCTTCAGATACACTCTTCATTTAGAGGATTCAGATGATGGAAAGTGTAGGCCATGATAATAGTATTAAAATCCATAAATAAGAATGTAGTGTCTACACAGAAGTTAATTTTTGGCTGTATTGATCTTTGTAAGATTCAGTCGTCAGTAGACAAAACGTGAAGTTGCAATTATCAGTATCAATGTGTCCTTAATGCCACTCTACTAAACTGTGCTTTTCCTGAACATTGTAAACTACTTTAAGTGGCAGTCTTTTCGGGGCAGCAGATGGGAAAAGAGAACCCAGTAATGAGCAGCCTTTTCTTGATGGTTTTGCTCTGTTAACAATCCTACTTTCAGGATTACTTAGAGAGGGAATGAAAATTAGTATCTCTGGACAGTTCACTTAACCATTTTCTGAGCATGTAAACTGATCTCCTGGTATTACACCTAGTTAACTTTAGAACCCTTTCAGACTGTAGCATGAAGTTGTATTGGCTTAGTTACAAAACTATATAATTATTATGTTTAGCTTTGTGTATGTCCTGTTTAGCCAAGTTTACTGCAGGATGTATTTTTCTGTTTTGCTTTTCTTAGCCTTTAAGGGTGAAGCTGGCAACTGTAATCAAAAGCAAGGATCCGTATGTTCCCCTTCTCCAAAGCTTCAGCTACAATCTTCTGATAAGTAAAATCAAGTCTTACATTGAGCTTTTCATGAGAGAAAATGAAACTAACTTTTTAATACAGGTATGTCAAACCTGTTTTCAAAACTTAATTCAAAAGAGGTACCTGATAAAAGATCTGTACTTTTAAGGGAGTTGTTTAGACAATATTCACTTACTGTATTCAATGAAAAGGAAGCTTTATCTTCCTTTGGATTGCCTTATTAACTGAAAAAAAAAAAAAAAATGTTTAGGAGAAAGTAGGAGTAAGACTTCTCTAAAATATCTTTTGTGAATGTTTCTTCCACAACTGTTTTGATTAGAAGAATGGTTAGGGAAAAAAGCATAGCTGAAACAAGGTCTGTTATTAGAGTATGTTTAAGAGAAGCAGTTCTGATTTGAGAATCCTTAAAAGAGAATGTAACTATGTATTTAATGTTTATTTTAAGTCTATATGACTTCTTATACTAAAACTAAAAGATCAAGACCTGCTAATTTCGTTAAAAGCTTTAGGAATGTCAGAGGAGTTAGAAAACTATTATCGCTGTTTTCCTGTAAATAAAAAAGCTCCTTACAAACCATCTTGCTCGAAAGTGATTTAAAATTGGCAAGAATAATATTCTTCCTGCAGTCCATCTTCATGAAGATTGTAAAGAATTTCTTTTATGTTTACTTCCTATAAAAGAATATTGAATTACTCAATCACAAAGCACAAACATCTAAAGGTAATAAGAAGCAAATTTTAAATAAGCAGACCAGAATTTCCTCTGGGATTTTCATTTTCTTGCCAGAAGGAGAGACTAGGGAGCTTATTAACTACATTCAGAGTGTAGTGCAAGGAATACCTTTTAGTGGTTTCACTTGGCTGTCAGTTTTAAAGTTTATTGTTGAAGGCTATTTGAGAGGAGATAGAGATTTGAAGGTGTTGGGGGAACACCTGGAGCTCCAGCTAGCATACCTAGGACCTCTGTGTTGCACCCCCAATGCTTGCACATCCTTCCTACTGTCTACACCAATGTTCCAGATCTTACCTCTGAAGTCTTTACTTTGGACTGAGTTACTCTGGGACATGGAGGAGACAGCTTTGTGAAGAGTTCCCACTTCTGCTCTGCAATACACATAATTGTTTCCCAGTAGTATACCTGCT
>NW_010426261.1:0-27452 GCF_000710305.1 Buceros rhinoceros silvestris | reverse complement strand
AAACCACTCTAGCTTTAACTGTTAATCTCTCTCCTTATTCTGGTGCCATATGTGGAAGTATAATCATAGAGTACTTGGGTTGGAAGGGACCTTTAAAGGTCATCTAGTTCAACACCTCTGCAGTGAGCAGGGACTTTTTCCTGTAGATCAGGTTGCTCAGAGCTCTATCTAACCTGACCTTGAATGTTTCCAGGGGCATTTGTGAATTTTTTTTTTTTTTTTTTTTTTTTACTGTAGATGACAATTACTGTAGATGACAATATCAGCATGTCAGAAAATTCCCTTTCTACATTATAGCCTGAGACAGAGACAAAAATCTAAGTTTGGAGAGCCAAAAAAAGATTTTGGACTGCTTTTTCCAAAAAAAAAAAAAAAAAAAAAAGAATTCTTCATTATATCTAGTCTGAATTTACCTTCTTTTATTAAAACCATTATGTGTTGTCCTGTCGCAACAGGCTGCGCTAAAACGTTTGTCCCCTTTAAGTGCCAAAAGGCTGTAATAAGGTCTCCAGGCTGAACAACCCCAACTCCCTCAGCCTTCCTTCGTAGCAGAGGTATTTCAGCCCTCTGATGATTTTTGTGGCCCTCCTCTGGACCTGTTCCAACAGATCCATGTCTTCCCTGTGCTGAGGACTCCAGAGCTGGACACAATACTCCAGGAGGGGTCTCAGGAGAGCCCTCAGGAGAGTAGATGGTGAGGATTGACTCCCTTGACCAGCTGGCCGTGCTTGGTTGGCCTTCTGGGCTGTGAGTGGACATTGCTGGCTCATGTACAGCTTTTTATCTACCATAAGGTGGTCTACGTTGCTGGACTGTTTTGCAGACTGCTTTTTCTAGGTTATTGTCAAGTTTGGAGTGCACAAGATCACAGATCCTGCTGTTGATGAATTTCTTGTGCTTCAAGAAACTCTTATAATAGGGTAGCCACCCTAAGAACAGTCTGCAGGTAATGCATTACAAGGCAAAAGAACCTATACCAAGAAAGCATTGATCTGAATGCTTCGTAATTTTTCTGTTTAACTTTCATTTCTCTTTCAAAAGAATTATTTTTAGGGGCAAGTACAATTTGAAAGCTACTGAACTTTTAAAATACAATATAGTAGATTTAAACTCTTTTTAACAAAATCCTTTCTACCCATTTATCTGTATGGAAGCGTGTCCTCACTTCCACATGTGTTTTGCTACTATCAAACACTGTAAAAGAGCCAGTATTTTGAAAACTTAGAGCTGAAAGATTGGTAGTTTGGGTAGCTGTGAAGTTTCTGAGAGTTGAAACATTTTCCATTGTGGCGTATTGATTCACTGACTCTGAGTGATGATCGAAGACCGTTATTAGCAGCATAGCAAGCCTTACATACCCTCTGTCCCAGAAGCAGTAATTTTCCACCGAAGCAACAACCCCCCATTATCTTATCAGTTCAGTCTTACTCCCTTATTTCCCAGACTCTGTCTGACCCAAATATTTACAGTTCTCTGCAACAGTTCTCAACTCGTGGTTTTTCTTCTTCCGTGTCTTCTACAGCTGTTCACAGATCCCATAGCTTCTTACTTACCAAAGCAATCACGTCTTGGCCTTTAGCTGATGATAGATCACCAGCTATCCCCACATTCCATGATCTGAAGTATTCTGTGAATACCATCCACTGTTTTCATGGAGGAATGATTGAAATAGAGAATGTTTTTATATTATCTGACACTTTAAAATTTTGAGAGATTCTGCAAGCTACTGTGAAGGACAGATTAAGATTTCAAGAGAGTGAACATTGGATGGATGACAAAAAATTAACAGGAGACAAAAGTGAGCCCTGAAAGAAGAAATAGTTGAAAAGTGGGAGCAACTGGCTAAGCAGAAAAAAAAACATTGATATTGAGACTTTAGTGAATCTGTGAACTTCAAATCATTTCGATATTTGAATCTTGCAAAACAGATCACATTTTGGGATGTATAGACAGTGTTGGATGGAAGATGGCTGGCTCTACTTTGTAATGATGGTGCAAAACCAGGGTTTTATTATGGTTTGGGTAGTAAGTATACCTTAAAGTGCTAGAGAAGAAAGTTCATAGTGAAGTGGCAAGAATGGCCTCATGTGAGCTAGTGACTCTTTTTTTTTGAAGGTGGTATTTACTATAGCAAGTAAGTGGGAGAAATGTAAGGAAAAGTACAAATCTTGCATTCCTCCAGACATTCTAAAAAGAGTAATTAACTATTTCTCCTCCATTCCTAACAGGAGAAAGGAATAATCTTCGTTTGTGGCTGAAAGTTTAGGCAGGATGTTTTACAAGTCTTTTGCTAATACAGGGAAGGTTACACTACGAGCCTAAAGTCTGATTAGGTCTGGGTCTTTTGAAAGGGTTAAGTATGCTTGATCCTGCCATATGCTACAGACATAGATGAACTTGTGAGGCCTGACAGTTTTCAGTTTCTAACCTAGTTATAAAAACCAGACTTTGGAGTACTTTAATAGTGTTTGCAGTTTTAATCTCTGCAATGTTATTTCACACATCTGTATGTTCACTAGTTCTGTAAGTATTCATTGCGTTTTTGTGTGTCCACATAAATATAATCTGTGGCTACAACTAAAATGTCTTCTTGTCATTAGCTGATAAAGATCTTGATGGATTTCAACTTAACTACAGCTGTTTTGAAACTACTTATTTTAATGGTAATACTCCTGAAGGCTCTGTGAAATAAGCAGTTAGTCCTAATGGAGAGTACACATGAACCTTAGTGTAAACTACTATCTAAGTACTGGCTAATCTAAGTACTAAGTACTGGCTATCTAAGTATTAATTCCATTCCATTTCCACAGGCAGCCACAAAACAGGTAGAGCCTAAAGGATTGGGAGCAACAGCACTGCAAACCAAAACTGCAAATGTCAATGAAAACAGCAAATGGAATTTGGGAACAAAACAAAGGTTTGTATTAAGCATTATACTGCTTAGGGACATGCTTGGACAGGAAAATTGAAACTTGTAGAACTAAAAGTAGGTAAAAGAAAGGATGTTAAATTCCAGATCGTGTCCAATAGAACTAACTACAAGCACACTCTCTGTTTTTAAGTTTTGGGGTTTCTATGGTTGTTACTTTTGGCATTTACATCAAATAGCTTAGCATTAAGTTTAAGTACTTGTTGAAGATGCACTTTTTTCAATTTAAGCAGCTGTCAGTCTTGTAGAACAATAAATACAAGATAAATAACAAGAAATACTTCACTTTTTTTTTTTCTTTATGCTTTATTGAGCTCATTTTAGTCCTGCCCTCCTAATTTCAGGCTATAGGTTGTCTGGAGCAGAAGAAGGATAAGGAAATGGAATCAGCCTATTACTTTTTCCTTACAACTAAACCACAATTTTCTTACGTAGCGATACTAGTGTGATGGGAAATAGTTACCCTGCTTTAATGATTCTGGCAATGTGAATCCACAAATCAGTTAAACTCTTTTTTTTTTTTTTAAGTGCTGGGGAACTTGAAGCCTGGTTCCTTTCCCTCTCCCTTGACTTTATTTTGAAAAATACTAATATTGTTTATCACCAGGTGCTTTTCATACTGAATACATTGTAGTCTTTGGCTGGGATAGAGTTTGTGTTTCTACAGTTTTACACTGGGATACTTGGCATTGTTTAGTTAAGGAAATTGACTGATACAGACAGTGTACAGGAAGACAAATAATATTTTTTTTTTAAGAAGGATAACTCCTGACACAATTATGTCTGAGAGGCTTGATTAAAAAAATCTATCAGAACAATTCCTAGATTGTGAGGAAAGTATCAAAAAATAGATGTTGAAAATGCCTCAGGTCTCTGACTTAAATGTGTAATGTCTTATGTATTTCTCCTCCAGGTACAGGGAGGCAAGGTTAAGAGGGTTAATGGATCAAAGCAGTTAGTGTTTATATGCCACTGTTTCTATAGAGAAATACTGGGAGTTTCCTTCATTTAGATAATTTATTTAACATAAATGGCAAGTTGATATCTGGGAAATTATTTTTTGGCATTTTTTTTTTAAAGGTCAAAGAAAGATCAACAGAATATCATAGATCAGTCACCTGGAGACATAAAAACACCCACAGTAAGGTAAAAAATTTTTGATCATAGACATTTTATCAAGTTCTGCAAAGTTTTACTTCAATTCTGTATTCTTTGCAGGCCTCATTCAGGACGGAAACGCAGAGTCAGCAACGTTCTTCAGAGTGAGTATTAGCTTATTTTTACACTTTCAAAATAGTCAAGCCAAACACTTTATTCCACCTCCAGCAATAAATGGGTTGGTGGTTTGATAACTGCTGTCCAGTGTGATTGGATTAATATAAAAATGTTTGTGGTAAAAAAAAATTGCCAGTTGTTGTGTGTGGTTTCTGCATAAACACAGATTCAGTGGTTGCCACATCTAGTAAGCTATGAAATGGCTTAAGGTTCCCTGGCAACTCATTTTGCAAAATCATTCACTATTTTTCTGGTTCACTTGGGGTTTTTGTTTGCTTTGCTGGGATTTATGGTATTCTGTGCAAAACAAAGCTGCCAGAGTACTGAAACTTGTCTCTTTCTGACTTCTGACCTAAATAACTTTGGGGGGAAGGAACTAAAGAGGTTGGCTTATTGATAAAACAAATTGTGCCTTTTACACTACAAAACTAGGGTGTTTGTACACCTGGTGTTACTATATAAAAATTTATAACATGGGTTATATAATTTTAATAAGTATGATTTGAAAACCCTTAGCACAAAGAGGTGACATTATAGCTTCTGCATGTGGCTGTGTACTTGAAAGGACAAACTCTTACGATGCCTCGGGTGCTAGCCACTGTTAGAACTTGACATATGTTCTGTGGAAATTATACTTTGTATACAGGCTCCATAATAGCTCTAATTGCTGGTTAGTTTCTATTCTCTATGTAAAATGAGAGCAGTATATATAGTGAAAGTGTTTTTACCAAAATGAAATAACAATCTTTCATTATTATGTACCAATTTTTACCTGATTGTTTAAAACGTAATTCCACTGTGAGTTCTACTGCGTAGAAAATAGAGGGACTTATTTAAACAGGCTGTTATTTGAGTCCTTGAACAAAGAGATTCATGTGTATACATATCGAAAAGTATATTCATGTATAAACAGACACTGAAATTTTCCCAGTCTTTCAAAGCATATAAAAATTAATTTGTTACTTAATAAATTAAAAGTTATATATAGTTCACAGCCAGTCACAATTGATGTTCCCCAGGGCTCAGTATTGGAGCCTGTTCTCTTTAACCACCCGTGATCTGGATGGGGGAATTGAGTGCACCCTCAGTAAGTTTGCAGATGACACCAAGGTAGGTGGATATGTTGATCTGCTTGATGGTAGGCAAGTTCTCCAGAGGGATCTGGACAGGCTGGCTCGATGGGTTGAGGCCAGTGATACGAGTTCGACAAGGCCAAGTGGTGGGTCCTGCACTTTGGCCTTAAAAATCCCCTGCAACACTACAAGCTTGGAAAACAGTGGCTGGGAAGCTGCCCAGCCCAAGAGGACCTGTGGGTGCTGGTTGCCAGCCGACACATTAGCAGAAAAGCTGCCAAGCGCAAGAGGACCTGGGGGTGCTGGTTGCCAGCCGACTGAACATGAGCCAGCAGTGTGCCCGGGCAGCCAAGAAGGCCAATGGCATCCTGGCTTGTATCAGGAGAAGGGAGGTGATTGTCCCCCTGTACTCAGCACTGGTGAGGCCACACCTTGAATACTGTGTCCAGTTTTGCACCCCTCACTTCAAGAAGGACATTGAGGTGCTGGAGCATGTTCAGAGAAGAGCAACGAAACTAGTGAAGGGTCTAGAGCACAAGTCCTGTAAGGAGCGGCTGGAGGAGCTGGGGTTGTTTAGCCTGGAGAAAAGGAGGCTGAGGGGAGACCTTATTTCTCTCTACAGCTACCTGAAAGGAGAGGTTGTAGAGAGGTGGAGTTCAGTCTCTTCTCCCAAGTGACAAGTGATAAGGTGAGAGAAATTGGCCTCAAGTTGTGCTGGGGAGGTTTAGATTGGATATTAGGGAAAATTTCTTTACAGAGAGGGTTGTAAAGCTTTGGAACAGGCTGCCCAAGGAACTGGTGGAGTAATGTATAGATGTGGTGCTGAGGGACATAATTTAGCAGTGACTTGGCAGTGCTACCTTAATGCTTGGACTTGATGATGTTTTAAAGGTCTTTTCCAACCAAAATGATTCTGTGATTCTGTTAAAATAATGTACATTCTTGTCTTTTGTAAATGTTGGAATGCAAAACTGTGCCTTAATTGTGACTTCTCATTGTTTTGGATGTGTATTAACCATCTTCTAGGTCTGAACAGCTTACAAAACATGGAAAAAAATGGAGATGCTTTGGCTGGTGGCCGAAGAAGACAGGTTTGTACCCATTTTCTATTCTAAATGGAAAAAAAGTTAATCTGCATTGTATAGATTTTTTTCTGAACTTTCTTTGACTTTGTCTCTGAAATGCCTGGGTTTCAGATTCTCCACATTACTCGAGCTGTGCTACAGCTTTTGTAACTGTTTTTCAAGTTTTAATTCCTGTCTTTAAAAAAGAGGAGGATTTTTGTGTGTGTGTGCAATCTCAAATATTGTTGCTAAAGCTTATGAGCCTTTAATTTGTTGAAATACACTGTTACTAAAGCTTAGTTAGTGTTTTTAAAATATGAATTCAGGATGTCCTTTGTCTGTAAGAGTTTTGGGCAAACATGAAAGACCTTTTGTTTTCCCACTTAGAAGGCTAAAATTTTAGCAATTTAATACTTTGATCATATGAGGTAAAACCGCGTTTACTTGGGAAACTATTCTAGGTTTAATAAATGAGATAATAGGGTCTTTTTATAATGCTACATTTTAAATAGTTATTTGCACTCTTTTCCTTGGTAAGCCTACTTCATTGAATTACTTTAAAATAATTCTGCTATGTTCAGTAATGCTAGGATTCCCTTTTGGTATTAAGTATGGAAATGCATCCTTCATAGAAGGCAATTGGAAATTTATTTGATGTTGGGGTGAACTGTTACAAACAGATTTTTGCGCGTAGCTGATTTTTCTTAAGTTATCGTGATAAAACGGAAAACACTTCTGAATGAAATTAACATTAAATAAATGTATTCCCATTTTGAATTCCTCTTACGAGTATCTCTTAGAAAGCAATATGCAGTCTTTCTGTTTAGATAACAGTGCAAGTTATCAATATATGTCCATTTGGGAGTGAGCCGTTTAATTTGGTGTTCATGACATTTCATTTTTCATATAATAGGGAGGGACAAAACTGCTTATGTTTTTTCAGACTGTCCCTGGTTAGAGTTATACTTATTCCTAGTTCTTTAAGCATTTTTACTTGAGTTGAAGTACTGGTTAAATTTTCAGTTATATGCTGTTCTCAGATTGGTTGAGGTCCTAATTTGAGAGTTCATCTATTGTTGGAGGTTTAGCCCCCTCGCTTTCGCATAAATCTCAGGAATAGTTAAATCACTTGAGAGCCTCCTTAAAAGCCACAAATATAACCCGTGCCCTAAAAAACCCATCAGCAGTTGCTGGATTTGCCTGTTGCGTTCCAAACCATAATACCGTATTTTATTCCAACTTACACTTGTGTAGGTAACTTCTCAGGCAGTTGCTGGTAAGCATGCACACTTCCACTTGTTTTCAACATCAAGATTTAAACTAATCGGACCACAACTGACGCAGAGCTAAGGGCAGCTTTATATTGATCGATTTCAGTGTTGAGGTAGTCTGTTACGGGTTCAGCTACAAGCACCATATCCAGGTCTAGGGTTTGTGCATGCATCTTGCTAGAAAAAATATAGATGTGCTTAATGGAATTACTATTGGTCAACCTTAATTGAAATTTAAAGACTAAATTTATAGAAGACTACATCTGATAGTAGTGAAGAACTCATTGAAACTTGAAAGAAATAAAATTCAGAACACGTTTCTTTAAGTCCTTAGAAAAGTAGGCAGTTGCTGTCCATGTAATACTTATGCCATACTTCTTGCCAGTGAGACCTCTTATAAATACTGTATAGAAAGCAATGATATCAGCCCTTCAAACAATAAATCTGCTTCTCTGCCTAATAATCTGGGTTATAAATTGTCATATGCATGAAAGAATGCAGTGAGTGTCAGAGCCGTTGACTTCTAGAACTTCCTTTTTCATGTGGTCCCTCTTTCAATGTCGGCATTGTTTGCTCTTGTTTTGTAAGAGGAATTTCAGTGCAATGGTCTAGTGCCCATTTTCAGCCTTTCATTGCTGTGTTTTCAGTTAGCTGCATACAACAATCTGCAGTGCTATAGAAAACAAGTGTACTGTATTTACTTGTTCCTAAATCAGGGGATGCAAGTGTCCCAGAATTTAGGGAACTATTAGCACTCAACTTTATATCCTGTATGTGTATGGTTAAGTCCTGTGAGTTGGCTGAAATCTGACAGCTGGCTTAAATTAATGTGTCTGAAATCTGGGTTTCTAGCATTTACTTAGACTTGTATGGAAAAAAATTTCCATGCATTTAAAATTTGAGGCGGGGGGGCGGGGTGGGAAATCAGAGTGGAGAATTCTCAAGTCCCACAACGCACAATCAAAAGAAGACAGGTTACTAGAGCAGAACTGACTCCGAGGAGTAACAAGGTCTTTAGATACGTAAGGGTATGTCTGCACAAACCGACTGGCAAACTCATGCTTGCTCTGCCAGCTTCCTGAGCTAGCCAAATGTCACATTGCTCTGGAAGAGGCGCTGTGCCTATGTTAGCTCAGGCACAGTCCTGCATTATGTCGCCTCTCAACTAGTCTTGGTAGCTTGTAACAGTGCAATGCCAAAGTCTGTATAACTGCCATCCCAGAGGGCACAGGCAGATTGGGCTGTTTGCGGTTGGTGGGAGCTACTGCTCAGTTCCTCAGTGAAAACAAAACGAGTCAGTCTCTGGTTTACCTGTAAGGCAGGGACCTCATTTATATGTTAAACTGAAGAAATTTATTGTGTCTGTTGCTGGAAGTATTTGCATTACTCCATGCTGTAGGTCAAGCATAACTGTATTGATTGAATAAAGATTTTATTTAGGGAGGTTTTCTGGCATGATCTGAAATGAGGTGAACTAGATGTTTCCAATGGAATCTCTGGCCTTTTAATAATAGCGGGAGGAAAAAAAAACCCACATTCACTGCTGGTGTTGCAAAAGATCTGTGGAACAGGAAGTCTATATTTTTTCATTGCGGAAAATGAAGTATTTTTGATAAAGGGTAGACTACTCTAGAGAAGTTTTAGGTTTCTAACTGTTCAGAAACACAGCTGAACTACTACCACTCTTAATTCCTTCACTGTTTAGTGAGGTTTCTCAGTGATCATAGTTTCTTAAAGAGGCACCTATAGTTATGTTAAGCTGGAGTAAGTTCAAGTTTCCAATGTAAGGTTTGATCTTCATGTACCTCAGCTTGTCCTTTGTATAGATGTCAAATTTTTGTTTGTTGCTGAATAACCAGAATACAATTTTGATCAGGCTAAATGTTATCAAAGTTCCTCCCCCACCAGAGACACCTCTTGCCTTTCACCTCTGTGTGCTGCTGCCACTTCTAGCAGCTTAAATTCAAGGGAAAGGGAGAACCATACAGAATGGCACTCAAAATTGTCACCTTCCCATTCCTTGTGCCTGTATTGATCTTAATTGATTATTGATTCTGCTCTTAAGGGCAGAATCTTTTAAGAATCCCTGGAGGGATTTATCTGAGCATCTTTGGACACGTGAACCTCTTGTGCCATACTGGCTGTCCCTGAATTGTCCTGCCCAGCCACCCCTTGTGCATAAGCAGGGTGAAATGTATGCATTTGTCTAATGACAGCAGCCAGAAGATTTATATTTCCACTGGGTACATTAATTGCAGAGTTAAGTGATGTTTGTTCCCCTGTAATTCGGATTTCCTCTTTGCTACTTAGTTCTGTTTGGCTTTAGATTTCTGGAAGTTGAGGCTATTCCTTTGCAACTGCATTTCCCTTTCTACCTGATTCTTCACAATTTTGAAAGTTCCAGTTGCAAAGGTCAGCCATAGCCTGATTCCCTCAGGTTTCTTTCTGCTTTATAGCCCAGCACTGTTCATTCATTTGATAGCTGGAAGTGATCTGTTTCTTATAGGAGGAGGACTTTTACCACTCTTTTCATCCCCCAAACTACACATTTAAGCCCCTTCAGCTATTTACACCTCCCATTGCTCTTCTAATGTTCTATAAACTTTTTGTTGTTGTTTTTTTTTCCCAAAAAAACAAATCCTCAGATTAACTGGAACAATTATTAGCACAGGTGCCTTTTGGGACATAAGGCTCTACAGGTTTGGTTACAAATTTATCATTGTAGGTGCATTAGAAAAGGATTGGTCCCCCTATCACATAAGGATTGTATGCATTTAATTTTAAGAATACTAACCAGCTTGACCAGATCCTGCTGGCTACAAAACTGTTAAGGGATGGTAGAAGTGACTGCCTCCTCCAACAGCTGCAGTCCAGGACCCTGCTGCCTGGCTGTGGGAGCCCAGCCCAGTGCCCCAGAGACCTGGAGCCTCTTCCCAGGCTTGGGGATGCAGCTACAGCTTTCCTGTTCGCAGGTTTGCCCAATAGCAAAGCTGAACAGAAATCTTAGAGACACACAGACACGGGACACACGCTCCTGTGCACCCACACACACTACCTTAAAACTTAAGACTTCAAACACAGGCAGCCAGCTCTCCTCCTGGCTGGTAGAAGTGTGCTTTCACTGTTGAAAGCACACATATGCCTCTCCAGCTTCACAGATGCAGGACTGCCTGCAGATGCCATCCCCTCTGCCCACCTGGTATCCTGGTCTTTACACCTGCTTCACGGGTCCTTTACTTGCCAGCTGGTGCAACTGGATGGTCTAAATAAGCACGCACACACTCAAGCCATGGGCACACTATGTGCACTTGCAAGCTGTCTCCCTTTCAGGCAAAAGATGGGATTTTTGCTCATTCAAGGAGACAAAAGGAAGGCAGCGCTGCCTGGGTGTCAGCTCGCAGTCACTGTTGCTGGACTGACTATCCAGCCCAACGATAACTAGAGACTCCAAGGAAAAGCTACAACACACTCAAGGGCTCCTCCTCGTTACAGCATCTATTCTGAGCTCACTGAGTACTGGTTGGGACTGTTAACATCAGGTCTTGAGGAAGCTCATACTAAAGCTGGAGACAGGGAAGAGGAGGAGTTAACTGGCAATCCAGGACCAAATCTTCACCCTCACCGTTGCAGCTGAGTTAATGCCAATGCTGACAGGGTGGCTGCATGTGGCTTCAGCCCTGTCCTGAACCCATCTTGTTCATGCCATGTTAATAGCCGAAAACAACCCGAACTTTTCCACCCTAAAATTCCTCTCTTAAAATTTCTATCAGTTCAAAGCAGAAGCAGTTTCTTGCTTTGCCTGTAGGAGGGGACAGGGAGCAGCAGAGTGGCAGCCTCTGCTGTTAGGAATTCCGCCCAGCTGGGGCAGCCAGAGTTCCTGTAGCTTCTGTTTTTCACCAAAACTCTCGGATAACACAGCAGCAGTGACTGAAACTCATCAGATAAGGAGACTCTAGACAGTGTATCCTTTTACAAACAGTTCACTCCTTTGTCACTTAAGTTAGGTGCAAATGCTTCTTAACTACTATGGCCTGCAAAGGTCTAAGAGATACTACCTGTTTTTTGTTTTCACATACTGAACATGAGTAAGTAATTGCAGAGTTTTTGATCACTTACATAAATTTCATAGTGCTCTTATGAACAAAAATGCTAACTTTTTTGCTATTTTAGAGCGACTCCAAAATAAGTAAAGCACAGGCAATGGTTAAGTGCAGAAATAAGAGAGCTTCTTGGTTAGATTTTCAACAGATATTTGCTCGTGACATGCACATAAACATGCAAATTCTGTAAAAGGCTGGTAACTGATGATTTTTAATATAGAATTGGCTGGTGATCACAGAAATGCCAGTATGATAGCGGTGAAAAGCGACCATTTGTCTCATTTCATAACTTAACTATGGTCCATGAAACCATCAGGATTAGCTGGACATCTCCCATGAGAGAATCAAAAGCGAAGACAGAGAAATTAAATGGAACAGCTACAATTCTCTGTACATCTCAGTCTTGTTAACATATTTAAGTTTACATTTTTTCTGTAAGTTAAGTCTTTACATTTTAGATTTTGGGGAATAAATTTAGAGCATGCTATCAAACTGCAGTTTGAAATAGAAATTGATATTATGCCGGTCATACATCAGTATGATTAGTTGAGTATTAAGCAAGCAGGGATTTGAAGACATTTGTGACAGATCAGATTCTAGCAGAATTAGTTGTTTTAAAGTAATTTCACATTAAAGGTGCTAACTGTTATTCCAGAATGAAAAAACAACTGTATGTAATTATACGTAAGTCATTCCAAAAGTTTTGCCTCCTGTTTATTTCCATGGAACCTATAACAAAGAGCACAGTAACACTATTTGATAGAGCACATTCTCAGCTACAAAACACTCTTTTTCGACACAGTCGCCACCATGGGCTGTGCATTGTCCCCAGTGATGAACAACAGCCTACCTGCCTGCACCTGTCACCACTGCTGGAACGTGCCCCCCCCCCCCCTCACTGTGCTGACACCCACTGTTTGGTCTCCATAAATGTTCACTGGGTGCAATTTCTTCTGCAGGGAGGAATTCAGTTACATGCCTCTGCTTCACACACGCTCCCCTGTCAGATGCCGTGTTGTGAGGCAACAGAATTTAATGGGATATTGGCGAAAAGGTTCAACTTACACTGCCGTACCAACAACATCTGCCTCTGATGTCATGGGCCCACATGGCAAAACAGGAGGCATTACTTTCGGAGCAGCCCTCCTACATTTACCTTATTTTCAGCAGTGTAGGCAAGTCCTTAAATAATGCAATACTGTGCTAATAAAGTAAATTTTTTAAAGCATGTTTTGAATGAAGCATCTTTGCCCAATGTCTTTTTTCTTTTCCTCTTGTAACTTGTGAACATTGAAGCATGTAGTTCTCATTCCAAGTGATGTCGTCTACTGTGTTGTAACACTCTACTTGGTAACCTTTGCTGTATTTAGTGTCAAGTTTAGGAGCTCAAAACAAATCAAAATGATCCTAGACATCTTTATTCTGTAATAACTAGAAAGCTAGTATAAAAACTTGCTTTTATATTTGCTATAAGCTTAGCTTTTACATTAATGCCTTTCTCTTTTCATATATCCAGTGTTTTTCTCTGTTCTTCCCCTAGCGATGGACTTCCAAAGAAGACATGGAACTGAAATCAGGAATAAGGGAGTTTGGAGTGGGTAACTGGGCTAAAATTTTGGTCAATGGTGACTTCAACAACCGAACTAGTGTCATGTTAAAAGACCGGTGGAGAACACTGTGCAGGATTGAACAAGGCTAATTTGTTCTACAGAAATCAAGTTTTCTTGATCGTTCCCTACATAAAGACCTAGTCAAGCTTTGCAGAGTAACTTATTTTAGTCTGAGAGTGGAGTGTTGCTGTCCTAAAACATGAAACAGAATAGTAGTAGGTATGAAACATTCATGTAAGCTTGCTTCTGTAGGTAACAATGACTTAAATGTAAAGCCTGGCCTTTTACCTACATGCAACAGATGACCTAATTTCTGAAATGTGAAAATCCTTGCAGTGATTTAAAAAAGGTCAGTTATGTACATGGGGTGTTAAATGACTGGCAACATTTTTAGCTTGATAGAGTCTAATACATAGTCAAATGTTCTGTATCTTTAAAGGTTTCTACCTCTAGTCAGATTGAGCATTTATCATTTTACTTCCTGCCATATAACACATTCTAATCTGATGTGCTTCACTTGGAAATTTTGGTCAGACTTGTCATCTCTGTAAGTTATACCAAAAAATATATATGTATTGCTAATTTTACAAACCTGGCAGGGTTTTTTGTTTGGTTGGGGTTTTTGCAGTTAAAAATGTGATACTCCATGTACTTTTATATTTATAAGTAGTAAAGGTGCTGGTTTATTGTGGGGGGTTTTTTTAAGAATTAAGCTTAAGTTCTAGGTGGAAGATTATTTTGAACTATTGGCAGAATAGCACTTACCTCTCAGAAGAGATGAAAAACATATGGAAAGTAACAGTATGACACTTAAGATCTCTTGATTATCTTGTACTACCTATCTTGTCTTGAGAAGTGGCTTCTAGACTAGCAGAAAAGGGAAAGCTCAAAAACAAATAGCCAGAGTGGGGCTCAGGAACAAGTCTATACTGACATTGATAGCATAGCTGCTGAGACATGTTTCATCTATCCTGTCCACTGTCTCTGTCGGCAGTGATAACAAACAAAGAGATGCTCTGATGGGGTGTTGTGGAGGCACCCACAAAAACATCAGTAGCTACCCAAAAATGCAGATTTATTGCAACCAAAGTTGCCAGCACTCTAATACGGCAGATTTCTATTTTAGTCATTGTACGTGAGCAGTTTTAACTAGTAATAAGTAGGGTTTTTAATGTTAGTTACAAAGTCTTGCTTAGGTTCATCTGCCATGAAGTTCACACTGTGTATTAGTGACATGAAGTTCTGAGCCAGACTACTTCCTTAACCGCGCTGATCTGTCATATGTTTTTATGAAGGTAGGTGGCTGAACGTGAAAACTGCAATGCAGAGGAAGACATCCACTTGTAGTATAAACATCTGTCTAGATATTGGGAAAGAACAAAGGATCTAAACTGAAATTCAGTTTTAGCTCTCAAACTTTCATTTTTATTCACCCTTGCTATTTAATGATGACAGTACTGTACAGTACAATGATGTAGTGTACAAAGTACTGACAGTACAATGATGACAGACTTCAGACTGGCTGGCTCACTACTGAGTAGGAGCAGTGCCTGGTCACAGGACTGTGACCAGTAAAGAATGAAAACTTTAGGAAAAGCAGCTACTACAGTTAGAAATGTTAGCTGTTTAATTACGAAAGAGAAACATGGGAAGATACTTCTAGTGTTCTAATATGAAGATCAGTCTTAGTGTTTTGTATTAAGGCAGAGAGGCCTTCCAGAAATGCTTCTTCCAAAGTTCTGACTCCTTTGAAGTTTGTTTAGGCTCCAGAAAATGCAGCAGAAAGATGTAGGTGTCTCGGCATTGGTGTTAATTTTCTTAATCTTTTTGTTGTTGTTTTAAAGGTCTTTTAAACTTTCATGTAAAAATAAAACTGTGCACAAGGGGACACGAACAGTGCTCCAGCTGACGAATCTTCTTCCAGGTTCCTTGGCACTGTGAGTTGCCAACTGCTTCCCAGTGTAAGATTTTACCTCTGAAATGTGACAGTAAATGAGGAATTAAAACACTGAAAACTGTGTATTTTGTGTTACTAGGTTGTGTTTTGTAACGTGTCAGAAGATTAGATTTGCTTAATAATGTAAGATGTTAATTAGGTCATCTAGCTCTTAAAATGCTTTCTGGAGCAGGCACTATGTTCCTAAGCATAGTATACAGGATGCTGGATTCCGTAGCTGATTGTACAGGTATTACGTAGTATGCATATAACAAATGTACAGATCAAATAAAAATCTGTTCCAAATACTAAATACCTGTTTTCAAAACAGCTGTTCTAGAAACCAGGTGTACAGGTTAGAGAGGAGTACTGATCCACCACTGTTACACCTGAAAGCAGATTTTGATTATGGCTGGAAATACCAGTTTTAAGTAAAAGTCCATACCTGAAGAAGACCTTTTGCACTACAGAAGGTGCATTATCCCTTCACAATAGTAAATAAAGCATTCAAAGCACTGAATTCTTATACTGATCTTACTTCCCAATTTTATCTAGGTTTTAAAAGCAATTTGTGTGAGAACTGAAAGGGTAAATGTGAGCTCTACAAGTGAAATGAGCTGCTTCATTTTTTAGGTATAATAAATGCAGCTTTTAATAAGACCTTGAGAAGTCTTCTGTACTGGCTTTTACTACAGAAGAAACAGCAGAAGAATGCCTTTCTTTACCCATCCGCATTATGGCCATCTCCAGAACAACGATGCGTGTCAATATTCATAGCTGGAGGCTGGCAAGTGACACACACAGTGTGTCCTTCTCGTAGGTACTGCATCCATCGGGCATATGGCCGATTCTCCAAAGCACAGTGGTGTGAGAGTGATTCTGTTTTAAATTCCACGCAATATCTGCTTAGAAGGAAAAGTACTCAATTAGTTATGTTACATAAAGCACAAGCTAGGTATACGCTTTAAATGTACGTACGTATCATACAGGTGGTATTTGTGAGGTGCAAGTTAGACATTGTCATTGCTAACAAGTCTGTTTCTAATTAATGGATTCTTAAAAACATTACACAAACTAATATTATTCAATTATTATTGAAAAACAGATCTCAGTAACCCATATTTTTTCTTCTATGCTGCTAAAAGAGAACAAGGAAGAGAGGCTTTAAGTATACTGATGGGCTTTATTGTTCTGGGGAGGAGTGGCATACTGCGCAGTGTGAGCATTGCAGACCCAGTAACAGGCTTTTTACCAAACAGACTTTTTACTGCTCGTGTCAATTCATTTAAGAAAAGGTCACTTGAGACCAATCACATTCAGCCCATTTGTTTGTCCACAAATCTATGTTTAATTTCTCAAACTTAGGGATACATTCGGGTTTGGTTTAGCATAATTTACTGTTCGCTTTCAAGACCACCTATCCTCAGATCTGATGTGAGCCCAATGCCTAATTCGGGACAATTAACAAGTAATACAAAACAACATTTAGAACATACAGATGAACTGAAGGGGAGATAAACAGTACAAGTTATAGCTTACTGTTTAATTATTGCAAATTTAATTATTTTTATTGAAATAAGCTATTTTCTATTGAACAAGGTGATCCACATGAATGTCATAGAAAGATTACCCAGCTATGTCTTTGTCTGAAGGCCAGAGAGAAGATGCTGCTTGTCTTCTTTCTTTACTGTACTCAGACGTAGTTATGAAAGCAGGGACTGAGGAAGAAAACAGTTACAGTAAGGCAGCAAGACACAACTTAGTCATACTTCAGTTACTGTAATAGTAGGTGAATGAATCAGAAGCTTGTGGATAGTGATGCTGATCGACTTTACTGAAAAAGCGATAAAATGTTGGCAACATCAGACCTCAATCCCATTTCCTATAGCTAAGCTCTCTCCTTACTCAGAAGGAATGTATCTAGAAATGCAAGTCATCTAGTCTGTGAGGAAATAGGATGCGCTGGAATCCTACAAGGAGCACTGTTTCCCGTTTCATACAGAATTTGTGTTCTAATTGGCACAGAGATAATTTGTACCCTTTACTGAGGGGCTTAAATCCACAGAATCACAGAATCTTCTGGTTGGAAGAGACTTTTAAGATTGAGTCCAAGCGTTCACCCTGCACTGCCAGGGTCTTAAACCATGTCCCTCAGCACCACATCCACACATCTTTTAAACACTTCCAGGGATGGCGACTCCATCTGGGCAGCCCGTTCCAATGCTTCACAACCCTCTCTGTAAAGAAATTCTTCCTATTATCCAGCCTAAATCTCCTCTGGTGCAACTTGAGGTCAGTTCCTCTCCTATTGCTTGTTACTTGGGAGAAGAGACTGAACTCCACCTCTCTATGACCTCCTTTCAGGTAGTTGTAGAGAGAAATAAGGTCTCCCCTCAACCTCCTCTCCTTCAGGTTAAACAACCCCAGCTCCCCCAACCACTCCTCACAGGACTTGTGCTCTAGACTCTTCATTAGTTTTGTTGCCCTTCTCTGAACATGCTCCAGCACCTCAGTGACCTTGGAGTGAGGGGCCCAAAGCTGGACACAGTGCTCAAGGTGTGGCCTCACCAGTGCCAAGTACAGGGGAACAATCACTTCCCTAGTCCTGCCACACTATTGCTGATACAAGCCAGGATGCCATTGGCCTTCTTGGCCACCTGGGCACATTGCTGGCTCATGTTCAATCTGCTGTTGACTGATATCCCCAGGTTCTTTTTCACCAAGCAGCTTTCCAGCCACTCTTCCCAAGCTCGTAGCGTTGCAGGGGGTTGTTAAGGCCTGAGTGCAGGATCCGCCACTTGGCCTTGTTGAACCTCGTACCATTGGCCTCGACCCATCAATCCAGCCTGTTCAGATCCCTCTGGAGAACCTCCCTACCTCCAAGCAGATCAACACTCCCCTCCAACTTGGTGTCACCTGCAAACTTACTGAGGGTGCCCTCAATCCCCTCATCCAGATCATTGATAAAGATATTAAACAGGACAGGCCCCAACACTGAGCCCTGAGGAACACCACTGGTCACCAGCCGCCAGCTGGACTGAACTCCATTCAGCCACTTTTTTACCCAGTGGAGAGTACACTCATCCAAGCCAGGAATGCTGTGGGAAACCGTGTCAAAGGCCTTACTAAAGTCAGGTAAACAACATCCACAGCTCTTCCCTCATCCATTAAGCAGGTCACCTTGTCGTAGAAGGAAATCAAGTTACTCAAGCAGGACCTGCCCTTCATAAACCCGGGCTGACTGGGCCTGATCAATCACCTGGTTGTCCTGTACATGACTCGTTACGGCACTCAAGATGATCTGCTCCAAGACCTTCCCCAGCACCAAGATCAGACGGACAGACTTGTAACAACCTGGATCCTCCTTCTGGCCCTTCTTGTAGATGCATGTCACATTTGCTAATTTCCAGTCGACTGGTACCTCCCCGGTTAGCCAGGACTGCTGACAAATGATGGAAAGGGGCTTGGCGATCACCCCTGCCAGATCCCTCAATATCCTTGGGTGGATTCCATCTGGCCCCATAGATTTGAGCATGTGTAGGTGGTGCAATAAGTCACTGACCATTTCCCCTTGGATTATGGGGGCTTCATTCCACTCCCCATCTCTGTCTTCCAGTTTGAGGCCCTGGACACTCAGAGAACAACTGGTCTAACTATTAAAGACTGAGGCAAAGAAGGCATTCAGTACTTCAGAAACTGAAAATCCAGAAACTGAAAGAATCTATGCAGTTGGTTGTTTACTTACTAGAAATTAAGAAAAACCCGAGTAGACAAAAAATATAAGAATAGAATAAAGAGCCATACGACAGTAGAAAGTAAGTTTCTAATTTGTATTTTTAACCAACTAGCTGCAGATAGATGCTTTTTTTTCCTGTTCATTGACATTAGTAAAATTTATGAAGGCCCTGATGGCCACAATGTACAGATAAGTCAAAGAGAGCATACCATGTTCATGGCCACAGTCCTCTCCCTGGTAAGTCAGGTATTCCAGGCAGCCAGCCTTTTCCTCTAGAGCAGGACAAGGTTCCCCACCATTTTTAGGTTCCTGTTGTACATAGCGCCTACGTATCCGCAGATCGGGTTGACATTGTTCTGCACAACCACTCCAATGACTCCACTCCCCAACAATGCATGGAAGAGCTGCAAAGCAGTGTTAAAACATTACTAGCAGTCGAGATTAGTTTTATTCTAATTGCTCTCAAAAGCTTGAACAAGAAGACACTGGTTTTTTCTTTTCTAGATTTATAGGGTTTTTAATGCTCTTCTAGGAGTTTACATCTTCAAATGTATTATTCAAACCTGCCTGCAGTGCTTGGCTCCCTATCCCATCCCTTGTCCAGAAAGAAACAGCTCCTTATGGAAACCTTTCACTTCAGTTATGGGGTTCTTCTCTTTCCTCTTCTGAAGCATACAGCATTAGCCTTGAAGGAGACCAGCTCATGGATTATGTAGACCAGTGAGTGGCCTGACCTACCTTGGCAGTTCCAACACCACCAGATTTGTTTAAAGGTGGCAACATAAAGTACCAGAATTCAGGGAGCCTTTTGGCCCTCTTGATTTGCTGCAGGTTGATTTCTAGCCCTTTTTCCTCAACACCGAAGTAAGCTCCACTGCCACAACTTTGATGCTCTGTTTTAATACAGGTTGTCCTGCTCTGCGGTCCTTGCTGCAAAGACAGGTTTTGGTGGTTTTGGTTTTGTTTAGCCTCAGAACAGTGCAGGGACGTGTAGAGTTGTGTTTCTGTGTCTGTATAGCTACTGATATAGATAGAGCTTTACAACAATGCAGATACTTAGAAGTACTAAATAAAATGCATAAAGATGTGATTTTTAAGGCCCTCTTTTGCTCATTCCCAACTATAGAATCGTCCACTGGATATTTGAATTGTAGTTCTCATGGACTACACACTTCCTCTGAACTTCACCAGAAACAATGGGGAAAGTGCCACTTTCCCCATTACTTACTTACACTTTCCCCACTTACTAAAAGTAAACTGAATCATAAGAAACTGCATTTCCCTCGGGCAGAGAATAAATAGTACAGGCACAACACACTTGTACCTTTGGCCTCTCCTAACCCAGCCTAACAGTCAAGGATATAAAGAACTTCTCTCTTCATCTGTTAAATTCACATATATTAGGTGAACTCACAGAATGTCTTAGAAGAAGAAAGGAAGAAAAATGCTCTGATTTGTATTCCATATCTTACTGGCAACTATTGAAAGCTTTAGCCCAGTTTATGCCCTTTGACACCTTTTTCATTAAATAAGACACAGATTCTTTAGAAAAAAACCCAAAACTAGATGATCATATTATATAGAGGATTAGCCCTTATTCCAGGTTTGTCTCTTTTTCTAACCCTTCCAAGAGAGAAATAAATGACAGACTAAGCACCTCTTAGTTTCGGTACTGTCTTGAAACTCGGAAATGCACAGATCTACCATATCTGTTATCCACTAGCCATCTCCTTTATTACTTTATTCTCTGCAGTGCAACTAATAATAATGGCATGGTCCCTGTACTTCTTATGCTTATTAAGCATAATGTGCATTTTTCTGATCAATAATTGTCCCTTCTCTTGCATTTCTCATGTATATTCTGGCAATACAGTAGCTCTATGTCAACCTGCTAACATGAGCATGATATGCCAGATATCTTCCAGGTGGATACAAATAATCTGCTCCAGAAGCAAAAGTCTGCAGCCTGATTCTCAGAATACGTAACCAGATGATAGACTCACTATTCCTGATTTAGAAGCCACATAACATACGAGTCTTTGCTTTATTTGTCCATTAACACAGTACACAACAGTAAAAAACACACAGCCATTTCACATGTTTCCATGAAACTGAACTTTCCTTACCCTCATCTCCAGGAACATCAAGCCTCAGGTTTTGAAAACTGCGTGGCTTAACAATTTCACTGTTAGCAGTCAAAATGAATACCGCAGCTCTTCAAAACTGTACTGAGCACTGACTCCTGAGGAGATGGATGAGGATGATCTCTGGGTGCTTACTGATGGAACAAACACAGCCCCTCCAATGAGGAACTTCAGCTCTACACAGCCTCAGCAGGCAAAGCAGTGCAAGAACAGGTAAGAAAAGACTTGCACATGGGAATATTTCAAGAGAAAAAAACCTCTGAGGATAAGCAGTCATTTCCCTATACAAGTAGTTCTCAACCGGTGGCCTGCTAGGACATTTTATCTGACCAGTGGTCCATTCCCTGTAGCCTCTTACTCTGTAGGCCATCTGGCAGATGCTCCAGGCTGGGCAGCTGCATTCCTTCGGGGCACACGCCCTCTCGTCAGTGTGTGTGTCCAGAGGGAATGTCCTCTGCCTAGATACCAGTGACAGTACCAGCTTTCCTGTGCAGGCACAGAATGGTGCTGGGCAAGCAGAGAACAGCCATGTCTGCAGCTTTCCTTAGCCGTGACATGAGACACGCAGCCAAAACAGTGCAGCACTACGCACTAGTCCGTGCTGCTTTCCCTAATATCATTAGCTGGTTTTTGTCCTCTGATGGGATTGCTGTCTTAATAAAGTTATAATTAATGTAATGTAATGTAAATACTAGCTTGTAGTGTCTTAAAAAAACCTAAAGGTGCCTATGTTAATATTAAGAATTTCTTACTGATACAGAAAATACCCAGTTCTTCAAAGGCTTGTTTTCACTGCGCATTGCAAATAGGCTTAAAATTATTTTCCATGTAGTGTGAATCACATTTTATTTTGCATTTCCACTCCTTTATAAAGGCAGCTCTTCAACATGATACTTAGAGAATGGTACAAAATGTATGTTATAATGAATGGTTGGGCTATTCTAAATTGGTTCTGAATTGTTTTGGGTCATGCCTCTCATTATCTAGTTAAATTAAGCTTTAAATTAAGCTGTTTCCCACTAGCTTGTAATGAAACATACCACATGTTTTTGTTCTTTTTTTTTCTTGTATTTCCTGATTGCAGTTTAAATCCCCAAGAAGCTTTTAACCACTAGTTAACGTACTTGTATCAGTGTTGCCAGAAAGCGGTGGGACCAAACTAGTATTTCTGGAAAATATTTTACGCCCTCTGGGATTCTGCAAGAAAGAGTAAAATGTGTAAACCTATCTGGTGCCTGTGACTCTTCTCGTAAGACACAGAAATTGCTGGGTTTGCTCTGTCACTAATTTCTTGGAGCACTATAGACATCACAAAGCAGATAAAACCCCTGACAGAGGCTACCTGGCAGATGTCCCTACTGCACTATTGGAATTCTTTTCCTTTCCTCTCACGGTGCACCTGTTCTGACCAAACTCAGTGGCCTGATAGCACCACTCATACAAGTGGCCAAGAATGCTGCATCCCACGCCTTAAGGAACTCCACTGAACCAGAACCAAAGTGTGGCCCTGGGGAGTGAGCCACCAGTTGTCCATCCTGCTTAACCATTAACATTCTCTGGCATTTTCTTCTACTTACTGATAAACACCTTCCCAGACAGCTCCTGGGCATGATTTGCAGGACAGCACTGGAAAATAACATGTAAAAAGCACATGGCTGTCTGCCACATGCAGATTCCTGACACTGCTCCACCAGGCACTGCCCTCAGACACCTCTGGACACCCCAAGGCAAATGACACAGTCTTTGTGGATGGAAGGCACCACTTTTAACATGTTACAGCACAACCCTCAGACACTTGTTTTAAGAATTTTGAACTAGAAAAAAAGGCAAGCCTGGGTGCACCTGTTCTGACCAAACTCAGTGGCCTGATAGCACCACTCATACAAGTGGCCAAGAATGCTGCATCCCACGCCTTAAGGAACTCCACTGAACCAGAACCAAAGTGTGGCCCTGGGGAGTGAGCCACCAGTTGTCCATCCTGCTTAACCATTAACATTCTCTGGCATTTTCTTCTACTTACTGATAAACACCTTCCCAGACAGCTCCTGGGCATGATTTGCAGGACAGCACTGGAAAATAACATGTAAAAAGCACATGGCTGTCTGCCACATGCAGATTCCTGACACTGCTCCACCAGGCACTGCCCTCAGACACCTCTGGACACCCCAAGGCAAATGACACAGTCTTTGTGGATGGAAGGCACCACTTTTAACATGTTACAGCACAACCCTCAGACACTTGTTTTAAGAATTTTGAACTAGAAAAAAAGGCAAGCCTGGGATGTTTGTTGAGCTTATCCTTGATGTTGAAAGAGACAGGTCAACATGACTGATGGAAGGGCGTGCTTACCGAGTTTGTCTTTGTATGAGGAGGAGTGAATGGAACATGCTAATGGAAAATGCTAATCACAAATGTCTTTAGTCTTGGGCATAGAACTAATAGCAGAAAGCACTGACTACTTGAACTTACTGCAAACTTACCTCATTAACATACTAAAATACCCTCCCCTTGGCTAGAAAGACCCCCTCCTCATGAAAGCCCCCACCCTCTGAGCATTATAGTAAAAATAGATGCACTATCATTTTCATGGAAGTGAGGGGCTAATTAGGCAATCACGTAGACAAATTACATCATTATTCACAGAGGTAAGGTGATTCTGCATTCTTTGGTCTGTAAAAGAAATCCCATGCTACAGGTAAGGCATGCTAGCTTTGTGGAGTTACCACCTAGTAACAGGTGGTAACCATCTACCATTTCTGCACAGAAATGCAATAAAATAAATATCTTGACTCTGCGTGAATTGGGTCCTTGCACATGGGGTGAAAGAACCCATTTTGGG
The DNA here is from genome assembly GCF_000710305.1 of Buceros rhinoceros silvestris. Taxonomy (NCBI): domain Eukaryota; kingdom Metazoa; phylum Chordata; class Aves; order Bucerotiformes; family Bucerotidae; genus Buceros; species Buceros rhinoceros. The sequence goes on along the minus strand of NW_010426261.1, from coordinate 3,475 downwards.
GACAACAAAGGAACTGAGTAGCTGCATAACAAAGTGATGGCTTCACATCTTACTGGAATTGAACCAAGCTGGCAGTTAAGTATGTTCTCTGCAGCAATACATGGCAATTTTATGGTCAGCAAGATTTAGAACAAGAAGTATGAATTGCCTTTACTCATGTGCAGTAATATGGGTATTGGGTAGGTAGAATGGAATTTAGCCACTGGGATAGTACCGTCAGTACCCAGCAACTGTTAAGGAACAGTACATCAGTTTTGTGCCTCAGTGGAAAGATGTCAATTTCCCCAGCACTACAGAGAATGGGTCCCAGAGCTGACATAAAAAGAATGACACCATCTCTTGAAATAGAGAGAGATATCAGGGACCCACAGCTACATCTTTATGGTCTCTCTCTGTGTTACTGTTGGTCCAGTTTAGTTAACACAATGATGGTAGATAATGATTCACTGAGACAATGAGAAGGATGCAAGTCAAAGGAACCTGAAGGACAGGATTTGTGCTCAGGTACCTACCAAAATGTGGAAGGTAATGAGACACTTGGAAGTTCAAAAATACACAGGAAAATTACATTTCTGTCCTCACATCTTGAGTGGTCAGGACTTTTTTTTTTTTTTTCATTTATAGCACTGTGAATCATAGATTTTTTTTCTGAGTCACACTCCAAGTTATTTTTTCTCATCTCTGGAATAAAGAGGATTACAGATCTTCACTGAATCACAGCACCACATATGTTGTCACGTATAAGGATCTGTGGATTTTTTCAGAGTAACCACTTCCATTCAAATAACAAGGTCACTCCTTTTTCAGACTTGCTCATTGCACAGCTGTTCCTATTTAAAATGCTCTCTATGTACAAAAAAATATCCTTTCCTCATTGTTAGAACTATAAAAAAATTTATTTTAAAAACCCTTGGACTGAGGTTCGGCAGCCCATGGACTTCTGCTCATCATAAAGTACCAGACCTACTATGATTCTTACACATGACAGAATTTAACCATGGCATTGGTAGCTTTAATGCACCCTTCTTTTCAACGGTTTCTATTATTTTGAAGCATTGTTTTTATATTATTCTTAACACATCTTGATTATATATACTTGAGGCACTTGACACTTTCCCCAAATACTTCGTCCTATTAAATATTTGCAAAAGGATAAAATGTCATTTCATCAGGTGCTAAAATCATGACTGGAACAGGCTGACAAACAAGCTGTAGCATGGGAACCATTGGTCACCTTTCTTTACATTTCTGCTTTAGAATTTTGAACTCTACATTCAAAGCAGTACTTTGAACTATGCCTATAAACACCCTTGTCATTAAATACATGGACAGAACTTAGAAATGGTCAGTGGTGAGACCTCAACATACAACAGGAACAAAACTGACTTTAAATTTCTGGCAATACTTGTCTAAGTTGATAGGAACTTCCACTGGAACAATTTGGAATTTTCGTTTATACAAACCAACTTACTGGCTGCCTGCAATAGAAAGTGTATATATATGATCATTTGCTTTCAAAAGAATGATTTCTTGTGATCAGTTTTGTAGTTCTGGAATGCATGGGTTACAGGACCCCCTCGTCAGACTGCTGAAGTCCTCTCCTCCCATGCTACACCCAAGCAAAACATCTTGTTCACGTGCACAAGCATTGGTGCTGGGCAGTGAGGCAGTGTAGGGAGTCCAGCCACAAATGGGTAGTAAAGAAAACAGAAATATGGTTTAGCTCCCTCAGCTGAGCCAACAATGACTGTCAAATTCCAGCTCTGGTACAGGAGAGAGAGAGAGACACTTCACAAAGACTCCATCTTTCTGCCTGGATCTAGAGCACCCACTGGCCATGCACAGGACAGAACAGAGAGGGCACAAACGTACCGTGCCTTTTGAGGCAAACACCACTGAGCTTGACACCAAAAAATAACAATAAGGCATCATCAGGTGCCAGAAATCATGGTAAGAAAAGTGACTTTTCAAGTACAAGTTTGAGCTTATTTCTGAAGAGCACAGAAATTTTTTATCAGATTGATTACAGCTCTGTGTTAATGCTAACACTATGCACCTTTACTAGCTCTCTCCTGTTATACTTTGCATATTAAAAATAATTCGATTTACTGAAAAGATGCACTACGCAGTGACTCTCTGACAGGCAGGCATCTTGTTAGTTTTCCCCCTACTTATTTTCCTGAATGAAGGGTCAATATATATATATAAATGCTAATTTTAAAATGTTATCTTCTGTCGGACATCATGGTGCACGCTTTTTTCCCCTTCTGTTACTCCAGAGTGATTATTCAGTGGTGAAAGTACCGATCACTTTTCCTCTGGAGACCTGAGGTCAGAGTTCTGCTCTGACGAGTCTTTCTCAGCAGCTTTAGGTCACCTGGGACAGGTCTACACTGTCCAACAGTTGTACTTCCCCTTTGCAAATCAGGCAGACAAAAGCCAACTTGGGTCCCAAAATTGTGGGGCTGTGTCAGCATGACACTGAGCCTGATAAATACACCCTAATTAGCAGGTCTGTGCAGCAGAGACTCATGACTTTCTGGCTGTAGTCTGGCATGCATCCAGCCAGCTGGGAAGGGGCGTTAGGCTGAGTACTAGTGCTGTAAAATGAGGGCTCTGTCCCTCATCGCAGATGGAGGGAGGGAAGACAAATTGTAAAGACTTTGTGACGAGTGGAAATACCACAGAAGGAGGGAGTGTAAATATCTACAAGGCTGCTGGGTCGTTTGGTAGCACTAGGCCACTTTCCCCTCCTTGCCACTGCTCCCCTGGCAGCCACGCCTTCCCCTGCAGCCTGGCAAAGGACCTTCTTACTCATTCCCCTGCGCTCATTTTTGTCCTTGCATTGATGATGAATCCTTGCTGATTACTGCCCCTAGAAATGAGAACAAAAACTCACCCTGGGAATATCTCCAATTATTTCATTGATATTTGTTTGGCAAGATATGAGAGATCAGATCAGAGATACAGACGGTGCTAAATTAATCTCCCTGTCGCCTCTGTAATCCTACATCCCCAATCAATGTGCAATTGATGTGTAATTGGGATGAGAATGACTGACAAGTAACTTAACATTTTAGAGGGAAAATAACTTCAGCACAGCAAACCCCAAGCACTGTGCTACAGCTGGTCCAAGAAACCTTGCAAATGGCTACTGTGGGAAAAGTCTCTTTTTCCATTTCTGTGCCTGCTGCTACACTCGCACAGCCTAGCCTGGTCCCTGCTCATGCCCTCAGCCCCAGGCTGGTGACACCGGGCAGGCATTTGACGTTGCAGAGCCCCCTCACAGCTGAGACCCCTACTGCAGGCCCCATCTCCAAACGCAGAGAAACCTCCAGCCCGCAAAGCACCGTCAGGCGAACAGCTACCGATACCTGGAGAGAGGGTGGCGGGTGCCCAGGGGATCCCCGCTCCGCCTGTCCCCCACCCACTCCACTCTCGGTGAGTTCGCTCCGGGCTGCAGCCCAGCCCGACC